>NC_084602.1:36020811-36168311 GCF_033807715.1 Cololabis saira
TAAATGTTGTATGTTTGAAAAACTAAAAAACGACAATAAACATATTGTGAAAAAAAAAAAAAAAAAAATTTATAATGCACTTTACATTACTGAAAATCTCAAAGTGCAACAGTTTGATAATTAAAAGGGACCAGATATAATAAAATCAATATGGGCCCCTGAGCAAGGCCTTAACCCTAATTGTTCCATGGTGTGTGTCTCAGAAGTAAGTGGCTTTGGGTAAAAGCTTCTGCTAAATGACAGTAGTAGTAGTAGTAGTAGAAAAGAGAATATGGTTGCCCTTAAATGAAATATTTTTAACTTTGAAATTGTATGTTTCAAAATTGTATGTAATTGTATGTTTTTTATCAATTGCTGTAAAATTCAGATTTTTTTTTCAATGGAGCCCTGGCTTTCACTGCAAGCTGAATTGAATAAAATCAAATCAACAAAACAATTAAAAACAACAACTAGTGGGAAAAAAAACGACAACATTGTTTAGTGATAAAATGCTTTGCTAAAAAGAAAGGTTTTTTTCATTACCGTGGTCGTGGCTGCAGCTCTCCACAAGGGTCAAGCTGATGTCATCCGAGGTCTTCCCCGTGTCTCCTGAAGGAAGAGGAAACAGTTCTGATCAATTATTACATCCAGAACCAGAACCTGGATCCACAAATACCCGGCTTCCTGTTACGGTGCTTTTCCGCTAGAACCTACTCAACTCTTTTTTTCTGTAACTATTCTGCCGAGGTTCTAAGCGGCTGAGTCGGGCTGTGATGTCATCACACTACAGGCCACCGATTGGTCGGGGGGTTGGAGTCAGACGTCTGAGTCAGGATGTAGAAATCAGAGAAAGAGACTCTGACGGAGCTTCTGGTTCATTTTATTCCACCAGCAAAAGTCTGTTTCTGATCCAACTCTGAGGTGCAGATGTTCATAAACCTGGTGCTGAGGAGAGAATTAAAAAGGGATCTAGACGGAGATAAGGAACGACCAGATCTACCAGGAGCTCTGTCACTTCATAGCTGCTCAGATACCAACGGACTTTTCAGCAGCGCCGAGACAAACTAAAAACATTAAAGTGTTGGCACTTGAAGCTTCTCTCTACGGAAGAGAATTAGGGCCAGGCAGGAGAAAAATAATAATATTTTAGAGGAGGAAGATTTTTTTTTTCATTATGCACTTCGAGAAAAAAGTCAAAATGTTGAGAAAAAAGTCGAAATGTCGAGATTAATGTTGAAGTACAATTTCGAGAAAAAAGTCGAAATGTTGAGAAAAAAGGCAAAATTTCGTGAATAAAGTCGAAATGTCGAGATTAATGTTGAAGTACAATTTCGAGAAAAATGTCGAAATGTCGAGATTAATGTTGAAGTACAATTTCGAGAAAAAAGTCGATATGTTGAGAAAAAAGTCAAAATTTTGCGAATAAAGTTGAAATGTTGAGAAAAAAAGCGAAATTTCGAATAAAGTCCACCTTCTGAGACTATAACAAACAAGTGCATGTGACTGTCTTTACAAAATGCCTCATAGGCCTATAGAAGGACTTAAGTTAGTTAGTTACAGCTGCTGCGTGAATAGCTGTCAGTCGCTCTCCTAACTGGATTTGATCGGCCAGAGGAGACATTTCAACTTTATTCTCGAAATGTCGACTTTATTCATGAAAATTTCGACTTTATTCTCGAAATTGTATTTCAACATTAATCTCGACATTTCAACTTTTTTCTCGAAGTGCACAATAGAAAAAAATCTTCCCCCCTCAAATATTTTTTCTCCTGCATGGCCCTAATACTCTTCCGTATCTTTCTCTCTAATTTTTTAACTTGTTATCGAACACAGGCCACAGAGCCAGCAACACATATATCATCTCCTCTACAACTTTAGTGTTGTTGTCTTCTTCATTTAGATACACAATCAAATACGTCACAGCAGCTTCACTCCAACCTCCTATTTCTGCTCCAGGTGCTGAATTGTTACAGAAAAGAAACCAGGCCGAGTTAAGATGAGTCGAGCCGAGTAGGTATTAGTGGAAAAGTGCCATAAGAGTCTAAAAACAGGAACCAACTTTATTCACGTAAGAAAGAAGAGAAAAGTCTGCCAGATGTTCTGCAATGATACAACTATGCGAATGTTTAGTCTTGCAGAGACGTTTCTGCAGCCGTGACCTTCGGACAGTTTCTAAGAAACCAGAAGAAAACAAACAAAGACCCGAACACACTCCTCCTTCCCCCGACCGGCTCTCGTCATCCCAGACCGGTTAATTACGATGACTCACTGAATAATTCAGGAGACGCTGCCAGCTCCATCTTTCCCTCCAAGGACTCGGAGAAAAACTACGACTGCGTTTCTAACAAAGCCGTCCTGGAGACTTGACTCCGGGGCTGATCCCGACAGCAGGACGGGTCGGGCTTTTGCTTTTTCCCCCCACTCAGACCTCTGCAGTGCTGCCGGGAGCTGCGTCACGTGACCGCTGAGGTCCCGGGATGCTGAGTCAGAGGGCATCTCCTGGCAGCAGGGCGTCAGGGAAGTACAGGGGGGCAAGAAAGTATTTAGTCAGCCACTAACTGTGTTCTCCCACTTAGAAAGAGGAGAGAGGCCTGTCATTTTCATCAGAGGTTCACTTCAACTATGAGAGACAGAATGGGGGGAAAGAATCCAGGAAATCACATTGTCTGATTTTTAAAAGGATATATTTGCAAATTATAGTGGAAAGTAAGTATTTGGACAATAACAAAAGTTCATCTCAATACTTTGTTATATTCCCTTTATTGGCAATGACAGAGGTCAAAGGTTTTCTGTAAGTCTCCACAAGGTTTTCACACACTGGCCACGGTTACATGATGTTTTTTAATTCTGAATTAATTATTCCGAATTAAATAATTCAGAATTAAAACTATTTTCCTTCGAGTTTACATGGGAATAGTAATTCCAAATTGAGGTTTACTTGGAAAACACGTTTGATCGGCTTTATCCAATTCCTCTACAGGTCTGGGGGTTGAGAAGGTTCTGATTGGATAGGGGGGCGGACCAGAAGTTACGTCTACCGGAAGAAAATCAAACTTAGCCGCTACAACTTTGAAAAGCTCACAATTTTTATGTTTCCTGTTTCCATCTGTTCTTTTAATTATTTCCAGTTCCTCCAAGCTATTTATTAAATAAATGGTCCCTGCTCTTGACCAGCGTTTACTGCGTGCTGCCATCTTGAAACTTTGTTTAGAAAACAAGCCCAGCGCGGAATATAAGCGTCATGGAGACAGACGGGTGAGGGAACGAGCAGAAAGAAAGACTGGAATTAATTTAAAGTGGAATGAGTGTAAACATGATCGCGGAATTATTCTATTCAGATTTAAAATAGGAATAAACCAGCCCCTTACATCGGAATTAAGTCTAATTCAGAATGGCCATTTTCATTCGTAATTAGGTGTTTACATGGTCATTTTTAATCATTTTAAATCGGATTTAATTTTAATTCTGAATTAAAGAGGAATTAAACTTCCCATGTAAACGCACTGACTGTTGCTGGTATTTTGGTCCATTCCTCCATGCAGATCTCCTCTAGAGCAGTGATGTTTTGGAGCTGTCGCTGGGCAACAAAGATTTTCTATGGGGTTGAGATCTGGAGACTGGCTAGGCCACTCCAGGATCTTGAAATGTTTCTTATGAAGCCACTCCTTCGTTGCCCGGGCGATGTGTTTGGATCATTGTCCTGCTGAAAGACCCAGCCACGTTTCATCTTCAATGCTGATGGAAGGAGGTTTTCACTCAAAATCTCACCATACATGGCCCCATTCATTCTTTCCCTTACACGGATCAGTCGTCCTGGTCCCTTTGCAGAAAAACGTCCCCAAAGCATGATGTTTCCACCCCCGTGCTTCACAGTAGGGATGCTGTTCTTTGGATGCAACTCAGCTTTCTTTCTCCTCCTAACACGACAAGTTGTTTCTACCAAAAAGTATATTTTGGTTTCATCTGACCATATAACATTCTCCCAATCCTCTTCTGCATCAAATGCTTTCTAGCAAACTTCATATTTTTCTAATAATTGCCCCCACAGTAGATTTCTTCACACCAAGCTGCTGACCTAGTGCAGATTCAGTCTTCCCAGCCTGGTGCAGGTCTACAGTTTAGTTTCTCACGTCCTTTGACAGCTCTTTGGTCTTGGCCATTGTGGAGTTTGGAGTGTGACTGTTTGAGGTTGTGGACAGGTGTCTTTTATACTGATAACCAGCAGGGCTGGGGATCGATTCAAATGTCAAGAATCGATTCGATTCCGATTCTTAAGATTCAGAATCGATTATCAAGATTTTGTTCAATCCGATCCGATTCGATTACGATATTGATTTGGGTTAGTGTTATTAAAACAATTTTTTGAGCTGTTGCATGAATTATATGACTGTAGTTATGTAACATATTACTACTAGTATTATATTGAGATTCAACAGCAAGTATTGGCAGCTAATGATGCTGTAAGGACCAATCACCTCCCAGAATGCTGATAGAACTGCTTTCAGAAACATCGTGGGGCAGAATTATCAAACAGATCCAGGGAGGAAACAGGCCGTATGAAATCAGTTTCATTCTTTCCCAGATTCCTTTTTTATTTTTCCCATTTTCAGTCTTTTTTGGGTTTTTTAATTTTTGAGAATTTGGTTTTTAGCATTTTATGCAAATGTAACCCCAAGACAGTATATAAAGTAATTAAATATAGACAATTTATGCAATTATAACTGAAAACTTTAATGTTTTCATACCTTTAAACATATTTAAAGGCAAAAACATCATGCCCAACAAAACATCCTTTTTTGGGCATAAACACAAAAATACCAAAAGTTGCAATGTAATGATGAAAAAAAAAATTATCGATCTTTGGACACACAAATCGATTTTTGGGAATTAATATGAGAATCGATTTAAAGAATCGGAAAATCGATTTTTTCAACACAGGCCTAATAACCAGTTAAAACAGGTGCCATTAATACAGGTAACAAGTGGAGGACAGAGGAGCCTCTTAAAGAAGAAGTTACAGGTCTGTGAAAGCCAGAAATCTTGCTTGTTTGTAGGTGACCAAATACTTATTTTACAGAGAATTTACCAATTAATTCAGTAAAAATCCTACAATGTGATTTCCTGGATTCTTTCTCCCCATTCTGTCTCTCATAGTTGAAGTTACCTATGATGAAAATTACAGGCCTCTCTCATCATTTTAAGTGGGAAGTAGGGATGGGCGGTATGGACTAAAAAATGTATCACGATCATTTCTGGCATTTATCCCGATAACGATAAAAATGACGATAAAAAAAAATACCAATTCAACTCCACCTTTGTAACTATATATCTATCACCAAATTCAGTCTTTGGAGCCCCCAAATCACTGCTCTAAAAGATACTAAATACTACTGAACTACATCAAATAAATTGAATTGATAAAAACCAATTAAATCTTCCTTCCTTCCTTCCTTCCTTCCTTCCTTCCTTCCTTCCTTCCTTCCTTCCTTCCTTCCTTCCTTCCTTCCTTCCTTCCTTCCTTCCTTCCTTCCTTCCTTCCTTCCTTCCTTCCTTCCTTCCTTCCTTCCTTCCTTCCTTCCTTCCTTCCTTCCTTCCTTCCTTCCTTCCTTCCTTCCTTCCTTCCTTCCTTCCTTCCTTCCTTCCTTCCTTCCTTCCTTCCTTCCTTCCTTCCTTCCTTCCTTCCTTCCTTCCTTCCTTCCTTCCTTCCTTCCTTCCTTCCTTCCTTCCTTCCTTCCTTCCTTCCTTCCTTCCTTCCTTCCTTCCTTCCTTCCTTCCTTCCTTCCTTCCTTCCTTCCTTCCTTCCTTCCTTCCTTCCTTCCTTCCTTCCTTCCTTCCTTCCTTCACGTACGTTGTGCGTGGATTTAACACAGAATCATAAATCATCTTTACACAAAAACATCATCAACGGGAATTTATCGTTTTTACCGTGAGATACAAATTCTTACCGTGGGGAATTTTTTTGACGGTTTATCATGAACGGTAAAATATCACCCATTCCTAGTGGGAAGAACCTGCACAATTGGTGTCTGACTAAATACTTTTTTGCCCGACTGTATCGTCCCACAAAGAAAAACCAGAACAGCCGGACATGCAGTTGCTTCCTTCCAGATTATAGATCAGGAGGATTCAGGAAGAGACACTCACCTTTGATAGTCGTCGACCTGCCGTGCGTCGACGTGACCTGAAACGTACAAGTCAGGAGATTTATGTTTACAGACACGTGGATGCAGGTCAGCAGGTAAACAGACAGACGGCGAGACGACGCTCTGCATCACTAACAGCGATTCTGCTGACAGCAGCAGTTTGGACGGCAGGTCCGTTCATTAGGGACGGGTGTCCAAACTTCTGCCCGGTTCTAACGTTTTAGTATCAAAACCTGGAAACCCTAATACAGTAAATACAGCAACGCTCATTACTTATTTAGACAAAATGCAGAGACAATGTTTGGAAGCAGCTTGAGTCTTAACACTAGTGTTGTTTTTGTCAGACTGTTTCAATTTTAATTTGAGTCTAGTCTTTGGGTCCAGCTATCATTTTATTTTTTATTAGTTTCAGTCGACTAAAAGTCTGAGCATTTTAGTCTTATTTTAGTCAGAATTGCCCAGGACCACTTTAGTCTAGTTTTAGTCAAAGATTGTGTTTAGCCCAGAGGTGTCAAGTAACGAAGTACAAATACTTTGTTACCTTACTTAAGTAGAAATTTTGGTTATCTATACTTCACTGGAGTAATTATTTTTCAGACGACTTTTTACTTTTACTCCTTACAATTTCACGCAATTATCTGTACTTTTTACTCCTTACATTTTAAAAACAGCCTCGTTACTCTATTTCATTTTGGCCTTTAAATAAAAACTATCCAGTTAAATTGCTCCATCCGGATAGAGTGAATTTGGTTGTGGTTGTTTCAGATGTTCTTGTCCAGTTTTGTTCTTACATCCGTTCCCTCAGATTCCTGCAACTAAACTTGGATGTACATTCCAATAAAGGTTAGAATAAATGATAACATGCCTCTGAAGTTTGACTTTTTGCACCATTACAAAACTTATAGGAAACTAGTCATCATATCTCCTGCTCTCTGAAACACATGTTAATGCTCAATAGTACACATATAAGGTTCTTTAATATATTTGCATTATACTAAGATGCATTTTTTCAATGGCTTTTTTCCTTAATGGCTTTTTTTCCCCTTACATTACTTTTACTTTTATACTTTAAGTAGTTTTGAAACCAGTACTTTTATACTTTTACTTGAGTAAAAAACTTGAGTTGATACTTCAACTTCTACAGGAGTATTTTTAATATATTTATATTATTGTTACCTTATAGACTCAAGAATACATTAATTCCAGATACAGAACACTCTCATTTGAGTTTACAACATATTTATTTTTCCGCATTTCTCCCCGTCTTTTTCTTTTTCGACGACACATTGGGTTTTCTTTTCCACATCTATGTAGGAAAGTGGATCCAAAGATGGTCTCTTCTTCTTCTCCCAGCCCTAGAGCAAATCCCCACGTGGCCGGCCATCGGCCCCTTTCTCCATGGAACTTTGTTTTTAATTGAACCCGGCACCGGTACAGAAGCAGATCATTTAACCCGCCGGCGGAGCAGCTTACCTGCTGCTGACTCTCCATCCCGATGTAGGAGTTCCTGGAGCTGCAGTCCACCGGCGGAGTCTCCTGCCGGATGAAGTCTGCCATCTCCATGCCCCCTCCAGGGTCCCTGTGGAACACCAGCAGCCGGTGAGACCCCCCTCAGTCTCCACATCACTTCCTGTCCCGTATCCATGACGCCCTGACGTCCAACGACCCATGAGAGCACCACATGCTGATGTTCAGCCCAGAGGTGTTTAAGCTTGTGAGGAGGTCCAACCCCCCAACCCTGAATAAACCCCATCCTAAACCAGGAGGTGCAGCTCTGATGACCGCAGGCCGAGGGTGGAGCAGCACCGTAATCAGCAGCTTTGCTCGGCTGCTCCACTGAAACTCAACTGCGACTGCAGCTACGACTGCAGCTACTGCTACAGCTGTAGCTATGGCTGCAGCTGCGACTGCAGCTAAGGCTGCAGCTACGACTGCAGCTGCAGCTGAAGCTACGACAGCATCTACGTCTGCAGCCACGGCTACCGCTGCGGCAGCAGCTACAACTGCAGCTACGACTGCAGCTACTGCTACAGCTGTAGCTACGGCTGCAGCTGCGACTGCAGCTACGGCAGCAGCTACGGCTGCAGCTGCGACTGCAGCTACAGCTGCGACTGCAGCTACTGCTGACACTGCAGCTACTGCTACAGCTGTAGCTACGGCTGCAGCTGCGACTGCAGCTACGGCAGCAGCTACGACTGCAGCTGTGACTGCAGCTACGACTGCAGCTAAGGCTGCAGCTACAACTGCAGCTGCAGCTACGACTGCAGCTACTGCTACAGCTGTAGCTGGGGCAGCAACTACGACTGCAGCTACGACTGCAGCTAAGGCTGCAGCTACGGCAGCAGCTGCAGCTACGGCAGCAGCTACAACTGCAGCCACGGTCACCGCTGCGGCAGCAGCTACAACTGCAGCTACGGCTTCAGCTACGACTGCAGCTACGACTGCAGCTGCAGCTACGACTGCAGCTACGACTGCAGCTGCAGCTACGACTGCAGCTGCAGCTACGACTGCAGCTACGGCAGCAACTACGACTGCAGCTACGACTGCAGCTACGGCAGCAGCTACGACTGCAGCTGTGACTGCAGCTAAGGCTGCAACTACGACTGCAGCTACGACTGCGACTGCAGCTGCAGCTACGACTGCAGCTGCAGCTGCAGCTGCGGCTGCGGCTGCAGGCCTCCTTGCGGTCGGGGGAATGTGTTCTTGCTGCTGTTTCCCCTCAGCAGCGGCTCAGCTCCCTCTGGAATGCAGATGTGAGTCACTGCTGCGAGTGACGGGCAGCCGGAGGAGGAAACCTCACCGGCTTGTTTTCCTTCCCAACCAGAGAAGAGGAAGAAAAGAGAGAGAAGAGCTGCACCACTTTGGAGTAAGTTACAAGAACTTAGGAAGAAAATGATGATTCATTTTTAGCAGAGATTCTAAACCTGGGTGGATGGATGGACGGACGGATGGACGGACGGATACATGAATGGATGGATGGATGGATGGATGGATGGATGGATGGATGGATGGATGGATGATGATTCTGCATTTAAGTGTCTAATTCATTTTAAGTGACATGTTTATGTTTTTGACATATTGTTTCATCCTTAAGTCAAAAGAAATGCGTTGATTACAGCTCAGCCTGTTTATGTGTCTGATGAATTCCAACTGTAATTTGTTGAAAAATAAAGTAAAATAGAATAAAATAAAATTTAAAAAAATACACAAAAAAGCCAAGAAAAAAAATCAAATAAACACACACCTTGGGTGGATAAATAAATAAATAAATAAATAAATAAGGAGGCGCTCCACCGCCAGGAGACGCTGCACCAGCAGCAGGTCCACTCACCCCGGCCCGTTGCTGTCCTCCCGGCGGGTGGCCCCTCCGTCGCTGGCCCCCTCGGTGCCGCCCCGGCTGCCCTGGCTCTCCTGGGCCTGGTGCTCCACCACCTCCCCCTCGTCCAGGGCGTGGTGGAGCCGGTAGTTCACCGCCTTCAGCAGCAGGAAGATGGCCGCGATCACGCCGCAGTAGATCCCCACGATCACCATGCTGGGCGGCAGGGCCTGGCGTGGGAGGAAGAGGAGAAATCACTTACTGGGGGTTCTGGGTAATGAGGGGAGACGGGACAACTGGCTTCGGTTTGGTGGCTAATCCACATGGGAAGATGAGGCGTCCTTCACTTTGAGCCTTCAAACCTGAAGAACACAAGTAACCCCAGACCATGATAATAACCCCAGACTATGATAATAACCCCAGACCATAATAATAACCCCAGACCATGATAATAACCCCAGACCATAATAATAACCCCAGACCACGATAATAACCCCAGACCATAATAACCCCAGACTATGATAATAACCCCAGACCATAATAATAACCCCAGACCATGATAATAACCCCAGACCACGATAATAACCCCAGACCATGATAATAACCCCAGACCATAATAATAACCCCAGACCATAATAATAACCCCAGACCATGATAATAACCCCAGACCATAATAATAACCCCAGACCACGATAATAACCCCAGACCATGATAATAACCCCAGACCATAATAATAACCCCAGACCATGATAATAACCCCAGACCATAATAATAACCCCAGACCATGATAATAACCCCAGACCATAATAATAACCCCAGACCATGATAAAAACCCCAGACCATAATAATAACCCCAGACCATAATAATAACCCCAGACCATGATAATAACCCCAGACCATGATAATAACCCCAGACCATGATAATAAGATAATAACCCCAGACCACGATAATAACCCCAGACCATGATAATAACCCCAGACCATAATAATAACCCCAGACCACGATAATAACCCCAGACCATGATAATAACCCCAGACCATAATAATAACCCCAGACCACGATACTAACCCCAGACCATGATAATAACCCCAGACCATAATAATAACCCCAGAGACCATGATAATAACCCCAGACCATAATAATAACCCCAGACCATAATAACCCCAGACCATGAAAATAACCCCAGACCATAATAATAACCCCAGACCATAATTATAACCCCAGACCATAATAATAACCCCAGACCATGATAATAACCCCAGACCATAATAATAACCCCAGACCATAATTATAACCCCAGACCATAATAATAACCCCAGACCATAATAATAACCCCAGACCATAATAATAACCCCAGACCATAATAACAACCCCAGACCATAATAATAACGCCAGACCATGATAATAACCCCAGACCATAATAATAACCCCAGACCATAATAATAACCCCAGACCATAATAATAACCCCAGACCATAATAATAACGCCAGACCATGATAATAACCCCAGACCACGATGCTAACCCCAGACCATAATAATAACCCCAGACCATAATAATAACCCCAGACCATAATAACAACCCCAGACCATAATAATAACGCCAGACCATGATAATAACCCCAGACCATAATAATAACCCCAGACCATAATAATAACCCCAGACCATAATAATAACCCCAGACCATAATAATAACCCCAGACCACGATGCTAACCCCAGACCATAATAATAACCCCAGACCATAATAATAACCCCAGACCATGATAATAACCCCAGACCATAATAATAACCCCAGACCACGATGCTAACCCCAGACCATAATAATAACCCCAGACCATAATAATAACCCCAGACCATAATAATAACCCCAGACCATGATAATAACCCCACACCATGATAATAACCCCAGACCATGATAATAACCCCAGACCATAATAATAACCCCAGACCACGATAATAACCCCAGACCATGATAATAACCCCAGACCACAATAATAATAATAATAATAATAATAATAATAATAATAATATAGTATATAGTATAATATAGTATAATAATTAAGGTGTTTTGATGCTCAAAGCTTGCCGTACAGACGTAAAGGCACGCTTGGCCAACCCGCGGCTCGCGAGCCGCATGCAGCTATTTGGCCGGTGTCATGCGGCTCTTGCAACTTTATTTGATAGGTGCAGTGAAAGACAGACTCGTAGGAAGTGGGTGCAAAATATGCCGCGACTGGAATCAAACCCGCGTTCGCTGTACGCAAGTCGCCTGCTCATCCCGTTGAGCTATACGGGCGCGCTCGTGGTTGTGACGGAAATAACTTGGAGGGGCAAAATGCACGGCCAAACGGAAATATGAAGGTAAACACAGGAGGTTTTTAACAGAGTGGGAGAGTTATTTATTTATTTATATATATATATATATATATATATATATATATATATATATATATATATATATATATATATATATATATATATATATATATATATATATATATATATATACAAATTTACATAGTCCCATATTTGTATGACTGGAGGGGGAGAGTACCGGCACTTATTTTTTCCCACTTAAAGCACTGCCCCAGACCACGATGCTAACCCCAGACCATTACGCTAACACCAGACAGCCATGCTAACCCTGTGGGTTTGCATGGCTGGCTCGAGGCATCAAGGGTGAATGACTTCATCTCTTTACCATCTGATCTTACCCAGATGATGCACCACTGTTCAGTCTGGAACAGAGAAAATCTGGGATCATCACACTTCGTGTACCTTATCAAGGCTCCCCAGTCCAATCTTTAAGCTTCCTACAAATCGAGGCCTTTATTTTTTTTATGCCTCAGCGATAAGTGGATTTCTTCAGGCTACCCAGTTGTTTGGTCCCACAACCTTGAGTTCTTGTCACATTGTGTGTGGACATGCTGTTCCCTTCCTCAACTAAACATTGCTGTGTGTTTACAGCTGACTTTATTTGATTAGACTTAACGAAAGCGGAAAGTAGAACATCAGCTTTACTTGCATCTGAAGAAATATCTGCTAACTTGTAGGAAGTGTGTTCTCCCGTCCCTGATATCTGCAAAAACCAGCCAAAACAACTCTGGGCCGCCGGGCGTCTCCTGCGACTATCGAGTATCACTTTACAAACTAAGGTCACATCAACAAAGATAAAGCGAGCTCGCAATCACATGAGGAGACTAAGAGACTCAAGAAAGTACTGACAGCAAAAAAAAGAAGAAAAAAAGCAAAAGCATCATAACAGAGTGGTTTAGATCGATCAAGACGACTGTGCAGACTAAAATCCCTCTTTCCTGTAAGCTGAGGTGAGAACCCTGTTTGACCTCCCTCTACTTGTATTCATAAGTTCATCAACTTTGCACCTCTAATGATGACAGACAGCCTAAAACCTGGGTATACGATGGTTTGAGATCATACTGAAGCTTTGAAGGTCAGGAACAGCATGATGTGTCAGTTAGAGTAATCACAGTTCTATAGGCGTGTTTTATTAGCGACATGATGGCAGAGACACTGCAGGTAAACACAGCTGAAGGAACAACAAACGCATTAGTACGCCAGCTGTGTCAATTATCCACGGCACATACCTGCAGTGTTGAAAAAAAAGGCTGCATTCAGCTATTACTTTCAAGTCTTTTTAGGTCAAACGGACCTGATGAGCCTTCTAAATATAGGCCCGGCGACGCTCACATGTTGCATCGGTTCCTCGCAGCCCGCTGGCCTGTGGGCTTCTACCTGGAACCTGAACGTCTGCCGTGACGCGTCGATGGTGCGCGATGAACCACATCACTACCGCCGTCACGGCCGGAATTATCACGCATCTTTTATAAAACCAATCAGAACCATTTACTTTGTATTTCCTAAAAATCAATTCGTATGTCTAAAGATCGATTTTTTTCATTATTAAATTTTCGCCCGGTGAACTTTAATCCCAGTAGTCACGTCATTTAATTCACACATGCGCTGTTGAGTTGTTGCAATTTCTTTCTTTTTTTGCACTTGAAAATGGAGATTGAAAAGCATATTTGAGTTATTTATTTCTTAGTTATTTATTTCATACAAATCATTTTTGGTATTTTTTTGTTTATGCCCAAAAAAGTAATGTTTTGTTGGACACGAGAATAACTACTGCCATGTTTTTGCCTTTAAATATGTTTAAAAGTATAGAAATATTAAAGTTTTCAGTTATAATTGTATAAATTGTCTATATTTCTTTACTTTATATACCGTCTTGGGGTTACATTTGCATAAAATGTTAAAAACTAAATTCTCAAAAAATTAAAACCGAAAATCACAGAAAATGGAAAAAATTAAAACAAAACGTGGTAAAAAATAAGACTGATTTCATCCGTCTCTGTTTCCTCCCTGGATCTGTTTGGTAATTCTGACCCACGATGTTTCTGAAAGCAGTTCTATCAGCATTCTGGGAGCTGATTGGTCCTTACAGCATCATTAGCTGCAATACTTGCTGTTGAATCTCAATATAATACTAGTATTAATATGTTGCATAACTACAGTCATATAATTCTATATATTGAGATTCAACAGCAAGTATTGGCAGCTAATGATGCTGTAAGGACCAATCAGCTCCCAGAATGCTGATAGAACTGCTTTCAGAAAACATCATGTGGGTCAGAATTATCAAACAGATCCAGGGCAGTAAACAGAGATGTAGGAAATCGGTTTTAGTTTTTAACGCATTCCGTTTTAATTTTTTCCATTTTCGGTCTATTTCGGGTTTTAATTTTTGAGAATTTGGTTTTTAGCCATTTATGCAAATGTAACCCAAGACAGTATATAAAGTAATGAAATATAGACAATTTATGCAATTATAAGTGAAAACTTTAATGTTTTCATACCTTTAAACATATTTAAAGGCAAAAACATGGCACCAGTTATTCTCGTGTCCAACAAAACCATTCCTTTTTTGGGCATAAACAAAAAAATATCAAAAGTTGTAATGTAATGCTGAAAAAAAATAAATAAAAAATAAATAAAAAAATCAATCTTTAGACATATGAATCGATTTTTAGGAATTAATGAAAATCGATTTAGAATTGGAAAATCTTTTTTTTTTTTTTTTTTTTTCCCCAACACAGGCCTAGTAAATACATCTAAAAAGTCAAGGGAACGGGGAGGGGCTCGGCACAGGAAGGGTTTCTGATGTGCAGCTTTATAAATAATCCTATCACTGGTCAGTGTTTGGGGGCTTGTGCGCAGCTCCTTTGGGGCTAATAATTTCGACCTGAACTGGATATAAACCTCAGCGCTGACCGGCACATTTCCAAGTCCAGGAATAGAACTGAAATGTCACACCGGCTTCGGGCCACTAAATCGGCCGTTTACGGACCTGGGCAGGTCCAGTTACTGATGTGCGTTTGGTTGAAAACACCGAGTCACATCTGGATGAGAGAGTTTGACCCAGTTACAGGCCCAACAACCTCCAGTCACATGCCCTTGAGGCTGATATCAGTTAGAAAAGAAGACATCTCAGAGGAGGAAGGAACAAAAACAGCTTGTGTTGAGGAGTGAATGTCATTTTGGGGGTTTCATGGACATTTAAACAGTCACATCCTTGTCAGCTGCCTGCTGCTGAAAACTAGTGATAACATTATCGAAGGATGGTGGGGGGGGGGGGGGGGGGGCGGGGGTCAAATCCAGTGACTACTTCAGCCTGCGACTGTTTATGTCCAACTGTTAAGATGCAAATTTTACACAAACCCGGTCCACATATACAGCTGTTCGAAAGTGTGTGCTCCCTTCCTGATTTCTTATTTTTTTGCATGTTTGTCACACTTAAATGTTTCAGATCAAACAAATTTAAATATCAGACAAAGATAACACAAACACAAAATGCTGTTTTTAAATGAAGGTTTTTAGGGGGAAAGAAAAATCCAAACCTACATAGCCCTGTATGAAAAAGTGATTACCCCCCCCCCTGTTAAAACATAAATTAACTGGTTTATCACATCTTTGTAAAGCTGAGTTCAGTTTCTCTAGCCACACCCAGGCCTGATTACTGCCACACCTGTTCTCAATCACTTAAACATAACCTGCCTGACAAAGTGAAGTAAAAGATCCTCAAAACTAGACGTCATGCTGCGATCCAAAGACGTTCAGAACAAATGAGAAACAAATGGCGCTTTTCCACTAGTACCTACTCGGCCCGACTCGACTCGCCTTTCCACTTTCCCACTAGGGGTCTAACGTGCCGAGTAGATACTTTTCTGTATCTATTCTGCCGAGGTTCTAAGTGGCTGAGTTGGGCTGTGACATCATCACACTACAGGCCACCGATTGGTCGGGGGGTTGGAGTCAGACGTCTGAGTCAGGATGTGACATCAGAGAAAGAGCGACTCTGACGGAGCTTCTTGTTCATTTTATTCCACCAGCAACGGCAGCAGAAGTCTGTTTGGTGATCCAACTCTGAGGGTCAGATGTTCATAAACCTGGTGCTGAGGAGAGAATTAAAAAGATCTAGACGGCGATAAGGAACGACCAGATCTACCAGGAGCTCTGTCACTTCATAGCTGCTCAGCTACCAACTGACTTTTCAGCAGCGCTGAGACGAACTAAAAACATTAAAAAGCGTCGCTGCTTGAAGCTTCTCTCACTCTCATTTTTTAACTTGATATCAAACACAAGCCACAGACCCAGCAGCACATCTATCATCTCCTCCAGGTTCTACATCTTTAGTGTTGTTGTTTTCTTCGTTTAGATCACACAATCAAATACGTCACAGCAGCTTCACTCCAACCTCCTACTTCTGCTCCAGGTGCTGAATTGTTACGGAAAAGAAACTTGGCTGATTTGAGATGAGTAGAGTAGGTGCTGGTGGAAAAGTGCCAAAAGTAATTGAGATCTATCAGTCTGGAAAAGGTTACAAAGCCATTTCTAAAGCTTTGGGACTCCAGCGAACTACAGTGAGAGCCATAATCCACTAATGGTGAAAACATGGAACAGTGGTGAACCTTCCCAGGAATTACCCCAAGAGCTCAGCGATGACTCATCCAAGAGTCACAAAAGACCCCAGAACATCCAAAGAACTGCAGGCCTCACTTGCCTCAATTAAGGCCATTGTTCATGACTCCACAATAAGAAAGAGACGGGGCAAAAATGGCTGCATGGCAGAGTTCCAAGACAAAAACCACTGCTGAGCAAAAAGAACATAAAGGCTCGTCTCAGTTTTGCCAGAAAACCTCTTGATGATCCCCAAGACTTTTGGGGAAATACTCTGTGGACTGACGAGACAAAAGTTGAACTTTTTGGAAGGTGCATGTCCCATTACATCTGGCGTAAAAGTAACACGGCATTTCAGAAAAGGAACATCATACCAACAGTAAAACATGGTGGTGGTAGTGTGATGGTCTGGGGCTGTTTTGCTGCTTCAGGACCTGGAAGACTTGCTGTGGTAAATGGAACCATGAATTCTGCTGTCTACCAAAAAATCCTGAAGGAGAATGTCCGGCCATCTGTTTGTGACCTCAAGCTGAAGCACAGTTGGGTTCTGCAGCAGGACAAAGAGAGCAAGTCCACCTCTGAAAGTCTTAAGAAAAACAAAATGAAGACTTTGGAGTGGCCTAGTCAAAGTCCTGACCTGAATCCCATTGAGATGCTGTGGCATGAGCTTAAAAAGGCGGGTCACCATCCAATGTGGCTGAATTACAACAATTCTGCAAAGATGAGTAGGGCAGAATTCCTACACAGCGCTGTGAAAGACTCATTGCCAGTTATCGCAAACGCTTGATTGCAGTTGTTGCTGCTAAGGGTGGCCCAACCAGTTATTAGGTTTAGGGGGCATTCACTTTTTCACGTAGGGCCATTTAGGTTTGGATTTTTCTTTCCCCTTAATAATAAAAACTGTCATTTAAAAACTGCATTTTGTGTTTACTTGTGTTATCTTTGTCTAATATTTAAATTAGTTTGATGATCTGAAACATTTAAGTTCGACAAACATGCAAAAAAATAAATCAGGAAGGGAGAAAACACTTTTTCATACAACTGTAGTTGGTGGACAGAGTCCAGTTACATACAAGCGAACTGCTGATAAAACCTGTCTATTTGATGTTGTTTTTGTTTTACAATCATCTGGGAATATTCTGAATATTTGGGGATGTTGTGTTCGTTTTAAGAGAGGTTGCTTAGTCTCCGCTACAGATAATAGCCGGGGACCGACCGTTAGGACCGGCTGGTAGGACCGACCGTTGATACCAAACATTAGAACCAACCGTTAGGACCAACCAAGCGTTCACACCAACCATTTGGATCGACTGTTAACACAGACCGTTAGGACCGGCTGTTGATACCAACCGTTGGTACCAACCGTTAATACCGACTGTTAGGACCGACCATAGAGACCAACCGTTAGGACTGACCGTTTGAACCGACTGTTGATACCAACCGTTAGGACCAACCGTTGATACCAACCATTAGAACCGACCGTTCACACCAACCATTAGAACCAACCATTAGTACCGACCAACCGTTAGGACCAACCGTTAGGACCAACCGTTAGGTCCGACTGTTAGAACCAACCATTAGTACCGACCAACCGTTAGGACCAACCGTTAGGTCCGACTGTTAGAACCAACCATTAGTACCGACCAACCGTTAGGACCAACCATTAGAACCAACCGTTAGAACCAACCGTTAGAACCAACCGTTAGGACCAACCGTTAGGACCAACCGTTAGGACCAACCGTTAGGACCAACCGTTAGGACCAACCGTTAGGACCAACCGTTAGGACCAACCGTTAGGACCAACCGTTAGAACCAACCGTTAGAACCAACCGTTAGAACCAACCGTTAGAATCAACCGTTAGAACCAACCATTAGTACCAACCATTAGGACCAACCGTTAGGACCAACCGTTAGGACCAACAATTAGAACCAACCGTTAGAACCAACCGTTAGAATCAACCGTTAGAATCAACCGTTAGAACCAACCATTAGTACCAACCATTAGGACCAACCGTTCACACCAACCATTAGGACTAACCGTTAGAACCAACCATTAGAACCAACCGTTCACACCACCCGTTAGGACCGACTGTTAGAACAACAGTGAGGACCGTGCGGGCTCCCTGGCTCCAGCTGACTCCGGCGGGGTCAGTCCCCACCGCGGCTGGAGAGGATCAACACCCCGGCGGGCAGCTCTCCACCACCTCCCCCTCCCTCACCATGTACAGCGTGAAGGGGAAACACAGCAGGAACAGCCAGATGTAGAGGTGGAACGCGTTGACGAACGTGTTCTGGTCCGGGTCGTAGTACCAGCCGCCCGTGACCGAAGCCCAGACCCCCTGCCGGAGGATCTGCAGCGTCTGCGACCCCATGTTTCTGTGTCCTGGTCCGGGACCGGGGAACCGGGGGTCCGCGGGTCGGGCTGAGCCGGGCTTAACCGGGCCGATCCGGGCTGAACCGGGCCGAACCGGGGCTAGTCGTCCTCCGGCAGACACACAGACGTGAACAGCCCCTCCGCAGCCATCTTAGTGCAGCCCGCCGGCCAGCTGGGGCGGTGTTTGCCCCCCCTTCTCCTACCACGGGAAGTGTTTCCATACAGACAGGAAAATAAACAAAGACAAGGCTTTCATTTCTCACACTTTTTTTGGTTTCCTTACAATACAATACAATACAATACAATTACAATAATAAATCTCCTGTAGAGACAACAATAGTCTCTGGAATCAGTAAATTAAATTAAATCCTCCACAGATCAAATACGAGCCAATGGCGACATCTAGCGGCCAAACGCTGTACGTTCAGCTTTCCCTTTTTGTTAGTAGTGAGTGAAAGCCTTGGTTTTGATTGATTGATTGAAGAATTGATTAGAAGAATTGCATAGGATCAGGTACAGTTTCATGACAGTACAGATTCGCTGATACAAAGTCAACTAAAAGGCATTATTCCAAGAAAGCATTACACTTGTTTACATTGGAGACCTTTTTTAAACTCGTTAAACATTGAATGACAAACAGGTAAGAAGCAGTACTTTGTAGGGAAGATTGTAAAAAAAAAGAAAAGGGGGGAATTACTGTTATTTTGCACCGAGAGAGACTAAAAAGGTGATGAGACAAATAGAATAAGCTAGGTAATACAAAACAAAAGCAGAAAAAAAAACAAAAAAAACAAAAAAAAAACAAGAAACAATAATCAGAAGGAACAGCGGGATGTGCAGTAGAGGCTTTGATTATTCCCAGTTACGAGTAGCAGCCTCCTGTAGGTGGCTTTTTAGGACAGATTTGAAGGAGATTAGGGATTTGCTCTCTTTTATGGCTGTCGGTAAGGAATTCCACATGTTAATAATAATAATAATAATACATTTTATTTATATAGCGCTTTTCTGGGCACTCAAAGACGCTTTACATTAAAACAAAACACATAATACAAATTACAATTACACAGGACAGTACAAAAGGACACAACATGAGACAGGACATAAATTACACATTAAAAGCAGTTCTGTAAAGGTGAGTTTTGAGATGGGATTTGAATGCTGGGAGGTCTGTACAGTCACGGATGTTTTTGGGGAGGGAGTTCCAGAGGGTGGGTGCAGCGATGGAGAAGGCCCTGTCGCCCCAGGTCCGGTGCTTGGTTCTGACTGGAAGGGACAGGAGGTTGGCGTCAGAGGAGCGGAGGCTGCGGGAGGGAGTGTAGCGGTGGAGCAGGTCGGTGAGGTAGCAGGGGGCCTGGTTGTGGAGGGCTTTGTGGGTGAGGAGAAGGATTTTGAAGTGGATCCGTTGAGGGATGGGGAGCCAGTGGAGCTTCTGGAGGACTGGGGTGATGTGGTCTCTGGAGCGGGTGTGGGTGAGCAGGCGGGCGGCAGAGTTTTGAATATATTGGAGTTTATTGAGGACCTTGGAAGTTGAACCGTAGAGGATGCTATTGCAGTAGTCGAGTCTTGAGGTGATGAAGGCGTGGATCAAGGTTTCAGCGGTAGAGAAGGAGAGTGATGGACGGAGACGGGCAATATTTTTCAGGTGGAAGAAAGCAGTCCTTGTGATGTGGTTGACATGGTGTTGGAAGGAGAGGTTACTGTCCAGGATAACTCCGAGGTTGCGGATGTGAGTGGAGGGAGACAGAATGGAGTTGTCCATGGTGAGGGTGAAGTTGTGAGCGGTTTTGGTGAGGGATTTTGGGCCGATGATGAGCATGTCCGATTTGTTGTAGTTGAGTTGGAGGAAGTTCGAGTGCATCCATGACTTGATTTCGGCGAGGCAGTTGGTCAGGGTAGAGTGGGTTGCAGAGGTGAGGGATTTGGTGGAGATGTACAGTTGGACGTCGTCGGCGTAGCAGTGGAAGTGGAGGCGGTGGCGGCGGATGATGTTGCCAAGGGGGAGCATGTAGAGGATGAAGAGTAGAGGACCAAGCACCGAACCCTGGGGGACGCCTTGTGACAGAGGGGCAGTGGAGGAGGAGCAGTTGTTGATGCTGATGAATTGATATCTGTTGGTGAGATAGGATTTTAACCAGGAGAGGGCGGATCCGGTGATGTAGAGAGATGATTCCAGGCGGGAGAGGAGGATGGTGTGGCTGATGGTGTCGAAGGCTGCTGTGAGGTCCAGGAGAAGGAGAATGCTGAGGTTGCCGGAGTCGGAGGAGAGAAGGAGGTCATTGGTGACTTTGATGAGGGCTGTTTCTGTGCTGTGACGTGAGCGGAAACCAGATTGAAATGTTTCAAACAGATCATTGGAGGTGAGGTGGGTCTTGAGCTGAGTGGCGACGGCGCGTTCCAGAATTTTTGACAGGAAAGGGAGGTTGGAAATGGGCCGGAAGTTGTTCATGGTGTCAGGGTTGAGTCCAGGTTTTTTGAGGATGGGGGTGACAGCTGCCAGTTTGAGGGTGTCCGGGACTGATCCAGAGCTGAAGGAGGAGTTGACGATGTTGATGATGAGTGGGGAAATGGCTGGGAGACAGTTTTTTATAAATGTGGATGGGATGGGGTCCAGAGCACAGGAAGAGGTTTTCATGCCCATCATGACAGTGGAAAGAGACGCTGAAGACATGGGAGAGAAGTGAGACAGGGGCTGAGTGGTGGAGGGGGGGTAAACAGGTGGGGAGGTGGAGGGGGTGGAGGAGGTGGTCAGGTTACTGTAGATGGTCTGGATTTTGGATTGAAAAAATGAAAGGAAGTCGTTGCACTTAGAGACTGTGAAGGAGTTGGAGATGTTGTCACTGGGTTTGAGAAGTTTGTTGATTGTGGAGAAGAGAGCCTTTGGGTTGGAGGAGTCGGAATGGATGATGTTGGAGAAGTAGGTGGAGCGAGCTGAGTTGAGGGCATCCTTGTATTGGTGGAGATGATCAGTGTAGGCGAGTTGGTGAACAGTTAATCCAGATTTCTTGCAGAGTCGCTCGAGTTGACGTTTACGGGATTTCAGTTTGCGGAGTTCAGGGGTGTACCAGGGTGCTGAGCGTGCGAAAGAGACTGTTTTGGTTTTGATGGGAGCCAGTTGATCAAGACAGGAGGAGAGTGTATGGTTGTAGTAATCCACGAGGTCCGAGGGGTTGTCGGGTGACGGGGGAGGGGAGGCGGACATCTGAGTGGCGAGAGAGGCTGAGAGGGCAGAGGGGGAGATGGATCTGATGTTGCGGAAGGATATTTTGCGTGCTTCTTTGGGAGTGGGGATGGGGATGTTGATGTCCATGATGATTGCCAGGTGATCAGACACGTGGAGGTTGAGGCTGGAGAGCTGATTTATTGTGAGGCCAGTGGAGCAGACGAGATCGAGGGTGTGGCCGCGGGCGTGAGTGGGGAAGTCGACGTGTTGAGTGAAGTTGAGGCAGTGTAGCAGGTCCAGGAATTCAGCAGCAGGTTTACAGTTAGGATCGTTGATGTGGAAGTTGAAATCACCCAGGAGGAGAACAGAGGGAGAGATGGAGCAGAGCTGGGTCAGAAAATCCGAGAGATCCGAGAGAAAGGAGGGGTTTGGTTTGGGGGGGCGATAAATGACGGCGGTGACAAGAGGAGTGGGGCCAGGTAGTCTGAAGGCAGTGTGTTCGAATGAAGGAATGACAGGAATGGGGATGGAGGTTGCTTTAATGTCCTTTCTGTATATTGCTGCAACACCGCCCCCCCGCCCCTCAGCACGAGCTTGTTCCATGTAGGTGAAGTTGGGGGGAGTGGCCTGATTTAGTGAGAAATAGTCCAGGGGTTTGTGCCAGGTTTCTGTTAGACAGAGGAAATCCAGATTATTGTCCGTTATAAATTCATTCAGCAGCAGGCTTTTGTTGTTGAGTGAGCGGGTGTTGAACAGAGCCAGTTTCAGGTGGTGTTGCTTGGTGATTGGCTGAGAGGACTGAGGAAGTGAACGGAGATTGGACAGATTCTGTTTGTTGTGATGACGTAACGAAGTTGCAGGACGGCAGGAAGACCAGAAGGAAGGAATGGAGTTTGGCGACGTGAAGTTGTAGGAAAACATGCGTCCTGAGCGGCTGTGTGGAGGATGGTTTTGCCAGAGTGGACCAGGTGTTGGGCGCGGGTGGTGGGCCGCGGCGGAGTGGAGCGGCGGCATGGTCCCGGTCGAGAGCGGTAGCTGGAAGCTAACGAGAGCTAGCGTCGAGGAGCCGAGGGTCCGGGTGTAGAGGAGCGACGAGAACCCCAGGAATATCCACAGGATTAGCCACAGCATGCTACATCCAGCAGGTAAGCTTGTTGAGGTGGAGATGGTGGTGGCTGAGGACGGAAAACAGCGGTGACCAGTAACGAGTAATGGCAGAGTAGCGAGCAGCTAGCTAGTTGCTTTAGCCGGTGGTTCAGAGCAAAACTTACTCGCGAGGGCTCCAAGAGGAGCCCGCAGCGGAGAGAAGACAGTTGCGGTGTACACGGGAGAAGTAAAAGTTGTATCAAAACTTACCGGCAGAGGCCCAAATACTGGGCCTGCTGCGTTGGAAATGCTTCGGTAAGTTTGACGTGAGCGGGTGCCAGGGATAGACGGACCACGGTTCTGCTGCGGTGTCAGGAGGACCAGAGGTTCTGCTGCGGTGTCAGGAGGACCAGAGGTTCTGCTGCATGTTGGTAGTATAGGAAGTGGTAGTGTGTTTTGTGGATTACGGTTATACATTTGGGACCAACTGTTGATACCAACCGTTGGGACCAACCGTTGGGACCAACCGTTGATACCAACCGTTGGGACCAACCGTTGGGACCAACCGTTGGGACCAACCGTTGGGACCAACTGTTGATACCAACCGTTGGGACCAACCGTTGGGACCAACCATTAGAACCGACTGTTGATACCAACCATTACGACCAAGTGTTGGTACCAACCGTTAGGACAAACCGTTAGTCCTCACCGTTGGTACCAACCGTTAAGACCAAGTGTTGATACCAACAGTTGGGACCAACCATTAGAACCAACCGTTGATACCAACCGTTGATACCAACCGTTGGTGCCAACCGTTAGGGCTAGTCGTTCTCCGGCAGACACACAGACGTGAACAGCCCCTCCGCAGCCATCTTAGTGCAGCCCGCCGGCCAGCTGGGGCGGTGTTTGCCCCCCCTTCTCCTACCACGGGAAGTGTTTCCATACAAACAGGAAAATAAACAAAGACAAGGCTTTCATTTCTACCCCTTTTTTTGGTTTCTTTTCCCGCTACTCGCCAACAATTACAATAATAAATCTCCTGTAGAGACAACAATAGTCTGGAATCAGTAAATTAAATTAAATCCTCCACGGATCAAATACGACCCAATGGCGACTCCTAGTGGCCAAACGCTGTACGTTCAGCTTTCCCTTTTTGTTAGTAGTGAGTGAAAGCCTTGGTTTTGATTGATTGATTGAAGAATTGATTAGAAGAATTGCATAGGATCAGGTACAGTTTCATGACAGTACAGATTCGCTGATACAAAGTCAACTAAAAGGCATTATTCCAAGAAAGCATTACACTTGTTTACATTGGAGACCTTTTTTAAACTCGTTAAACATTGAATGACAAACAGGTAAGAAGCAGTACTTTGTAGGGAAGATTGTAAAAAAAAAGAAAAGGGGGGAATTACTGTTATTTTGCACCGAGAGAGACTAAAAAGGTGATGAGACAAATAGAATAAGCTAGGTAATACAAAACAAAAGCAGAAAAAAAAACAAAAAAAACAAAAAAAAAACAAGAAACAATAATCAGAAGGAACAGCGGGATGTGCAGTAGAGGCTTTGATTATTCCCAGTTACGAGTAGCAGCCTCCTGTAGGTGGCTTTTTAGGACAGATTTGAAGGAGATTAGGGATTTGCTCTCTTTTATGGCTGTCGGTAAGGAATTCCACATGTTGGTAGTATAGGAAGTGGTAGTGTGTTTTGTGGATTACGGTTATACATTTGGGACCAACTGTTGATACCAACCGTTGGGACCAACCGTTGGGACCAACTGTTGATACCAACCGTTGGGACCAACCGTTGGGACCAACCGTTGGGACCAACTGTTGATACCAACCGTTGGGACCAACCGTTGGGACCAACCATTAGAACCGACTGTTGATACCAACCATTACGACCAAGCGTTGGTACCAACCGTTAGGACAAACCGTTAGTCCTCACCGTTGGTACCAACCGTTAAGACCAAGTGTTGATACCAACAGTTGGGACCAACCATTAGAACCAACCGTTGATACCCACCGTTGATACCAACCGTTGGTGCCAACCGTTAGGGCTAGTCGTTCTCCGGCAGACACACAGACGTGAACAGCCCCTCCGCAGCCATCTTAGTGCAGCCCGCCGGCCAGCTGGGGCGGTGTTTGCCCCCCCTTCTCCTACCACGGGAAGTGTTTCCATACAAACAGGAAAATAAACAAAGACAAGGCTTTCATTTCTACCCCTTTTTTTGGTTTCTTTTCCCGCTACTCGCCAACAATTACAATAATAAATCTCCTGTAGAGACAACAATAGTCTGGAATCAGTAAATTAAATTAAATCCTCCACGGATCAAATACGACCCAATGGCGACACCTAGTGGCCAAACGCTGTACGTTCAGCTTTCCCTTTTTGTTAGGAGTGAAAGCCTTGGTGGTTTATTCTGTGTCAGGATTACGGTTATAAATTGTATTTTGGCTGAGAATCATGTAAAATTATAATTTATTAAAATAGATAGTAACTTAAAATGGTTCTCACATTGTTTTTTTAAAATTATGTTTGCCTCCTCGCCACCACTACTCTAAACTTTATTTATATACTTTATTAATAATAATAAACTTTATTTATATACCACTTTATTAATAACAATAAACCTTATTTCTATACCACTTCATTAATAATAATAAACTTTATTTATATACCACTTTATTAATAATGATAAACTTTATTTATATACCACTTTATTAACAATAATAAACTATTGATATACCACTTTATTAATAATAAACTTTATTTATATACCACTTCATTAATAATAATAAACCTTATTTATATACCACTTTATTAACAATAATAAACTTTATTTATATAACACTTTATTAATAATAATAATAAACCTTATTTATATACCACTTTATTATCAATAATAAACTTTATTTATATACCACTAGACAGTGTTACAAAGACTTTAACATCACAGCATAAAATTAAAACCAGTAAATCAACTTGAAATAGCAGCAAAAACAATAAGATAGAAAGATGTCTTTTTGGCTTTTGTATTACTTATATATTTAATTGTTATATATCATATATATTATCTATGTTATTACTATCATACATACATACATGTTATATATATAAGTATGTCATATTATACATGTTTCCGGTACACGCACACAAGTATATGCACATATATTTTTATTCTATTTTATTTATTTTTTCTATTCTTCCGTTTATCTTTTATATGGGTGTTGGTTTATGGGGTGTTTTATTTGTCCTTTATTGGTTCTTGTATATGACTGTGTGTGTGAGATGGAGTTGTCAATTTCCCTGAGGGATCCTCCCAAAGGGATTAATAAAGTCTTCTGAATCTGAAATGTAAAGGCAGAATTCCCATCAATAAAACAGAAAGGACAAAATAAGAACGTTAAGAATAATGTTCTGATAAAAGAACCAGTAATATTGATGATAAAACAATCATACGAAGTAATTGTTCATATAACAAAGGACAAGCATTCCCAACCAACCTGGAGCTACTACAATAAACACCTCACTGAAATCGGAGGGACGCAGCATCACGCATGAAATAAATACAGGTTAAAGTGTCTGCGACGCCTCATGAAGATGTGGTTGGTGTTTAATCAAAACTGTCCAGGGTGAGCTCCTGCCTTCCGCCTGAAGAAAGCTGGTTCAGGCTCCAGCAGATCCCTGTGAGCCTCCATGGGAATAAGCCGGTGTAGGGAACAGATGGATGGATTATCAACATGCCAAGAAGAACCGGTTATAATGCTCCTCAAACTCTATAAAAGTATATTTACTATAGTTTAAATTCAATTAAAAGTTTTTTATCAATCACCAAAAGGGACATTAACTATCGGGGTAGTCATGATTTAAATCTCTTCAGAGATTCATTGTAGAGGATTACTGCTGTGGGCAAGAAGGATGTCTTGTAGAGGTCTGGAGGATCTACTGTAGAGGTCTGAAGGATCTCCTGTAGAGGTCTGAAATATCTCCTGTAGAGGTCTGAAATATCTCCTGTATAGGTCTGAAATATCTCCCGTAGAGGTCTGAAGGATCTCCCGTAGAGGTCTGAAGGATCTCTTGTAGAGGTCTGAAGGATCTCCCGTAGAGGTCTGAAGGATCTCCCGTAGAGGTCTGAAGGATCTCCCGTAGAGATCTGAAGGATCTCCCGTAGAGGTCTGAAGGATCTCTTGTAGAGATCTGAAGGATCTCCCGTAGAGGTCTGAAGGATCTCCTGTAGAGGTCTGAAGGATCTCCCGTAGAGGTCTGAAGGATCTCTTGTAGAGATCTGAAGGATCTCCCGTAGAGGTCTGAAGGATCTCCTGTAGAGGTCTGAAGGATCTCTTGTAGAGATCTGAAGGATCTCCCGTAGAGGTCTGAAGGATCTCTTGTAGAGATCTGAAGGATCTCCCGTAGAGGTCTGAAGGATCTCCTGTAGAGGTCTGAAGGATCTCTTGTAGAGATCTGAAGGATCTCCCGTAGAGGTCTGAAGGATCTCTTGTAGAGATCTGAAGGATCTCCCGTAGAGGTCTGAAGGATCTCTTGTAGAGATCTGAAGGATCTCCCGTAGAGGTCTGAAGGATCTCCTGTAGGTCTGAAGGATCTCCCGTAGAGGTCTGAAGGATCTCCTGTAGGTCTGAAGGATCTCCCGTAGAGGTCTGAAGGATCTCCCGTAGAGGTCTGAAGGATCTCCTGTAGAGGTCTGAAGGATCTCTTGTAGAGATCTGAAGGATCTCCCGTAGAGGTCTGAAGGATCTCCTGTAGAGGTCTGAAGGATCTCCCGTAGAGGTCTGAAGGATCTCCTGTAGAGGTCTGAAGGATCTCTTGTAGAGGTCTGAAGGATCTCTTGTAGAGATCTGAAGGATCTCCCGTAGAGGTCTGAAGGGGCTCCCGTAGAGATCTGAAGGATCTCCCGTAGAGGTCTGAAGGATCTCCTGTAGAGGTCTGAAGGATCTCCTGTAGAGATCTGAAGGATCTCCCGTAGAGGTCTGAAGGATCTCTTGTAGAGGTCTGAAGGATCTCCTGTAGAGGTCTGAAGGATCTCCTGTAGAGGTCAGAAGGATCTCCCGTAGAGGTCTGAAGGATCTCTTGTAGAGGTCTGAAGGATCTCCCGTAGAGGTCTGAAGGATCTCCTGTAGAGGTCTGAAGGATCTCCCGTAGAGGTCTGAAGGATCTCCTGTAGAGGTCTGAAGGATCTCTTGTAGAGGTCTGAAGGATCTCTTGTAGAGATCTGAAGGATCTCCCGTAGAGGTCTGAAGGGGCTCCCGTAGAGATCTGAAGGATCTCCCGTAGAGGTCTGAAGGATCTCCTGTAGAGGTCTGAAGGATCTCCTGTAGAGATCTGAAGGATCTCCCGTAGAGGTCTGAAGGATCTCTTGTAGAGGTCTGAAGGATCTCCTGTAGAGGTCTGAAGGATCTCCTGTAGAGGTCAGAAGGATCTCCCGTAGAGGTCTGAAGGATCTCTTGTAGAGGTCTGAAGGATCTCTTGTAGAGGTCTGAAGGATCTCATGTAAAGGTCTGAAGGATCTCTTGTAGAGGTCTGAAGGATCTCTTGTAGAGGTCTGAAGGATCTCTTGTAGAGGTCTTAAGGATCTACTGTAGAGGTCTGAAGGATCTCCTGTAGAGGTCTGAAGGATTTATCCTCCTCCACTTCTTCTCCCATGTCACATTCATCCTGTCTCCCCTAAAATGCATCGTCTCCTTGGTTTTTCAAGAGGAAATCGTTCCCCCACATGCCACAAACCCATCCTCGTGTTCATCACCTCTGAAGACTTTAAGCCTGGATGCTGCATGGACACCTAGACATCTTCAATTGAAACTCAATTTCATTTCATTTAAACTAAGTCCGGTTTACTCGTTTAGCACCAGTTCCCGTTATCCCAGGACAGATTCTTCCAGGATACCAAGGTGTTCCCAGGTCACATACAAATATAACTTGACTGGAAACCATTTGGAGGACCGGTTCCTCCACATCCAGATGATTAACAAAAGCGTTTGTGTTTGATCTGAAGACGACTACACTACATCTTCAGGAGAAAACACTATGAAAAGTGCTTCCTTCTTTACAGAACTCCCTACAGAAGACACTAAATCTGAAGGATCTCATCACTTTTAGAAATTTTAAAAGCCGTACAAAAACTCAAAATCTTAACAAGAATGTCTTATTTCTAGTTAAAATGTCTCATTTTTAATCAAAAAATCTCATTACACTTAAAACAAGACTCATCAGTGGAAAAAAACAACAATTTTCACCTGTTTCAAGTAAATCTTCACCTAAAATAAGTAGAAAAATCTCCCAGTGGAACAAGATTTTTTGCTTGTAATCAGAAGATAAATCTTGTTCCACTGGCAGATTTTTCTACTTATTTCAAGTGAAAATTTACTTGAAACAGGTAAAAATTGTCAAATAACAGTTATTTTTCTGGTAATGACTCTTGTTTTAAGTTTAATTTGATATTTTGACTAAAAATGAGACATTTTAACTAGAAATAAGATAAATATTCCTGGTAAGATTTTGAGTTTTTGCAGTGTATGAAGGATCTTGCAGCAGCAACTTTTCACACTTGTTTTAATGTAAATTCTTAATCTTGTGTTTTAACCTAGCACACATTTTTATTTATCTTGTTGAGTGTTGAGTATTTTATTTATTTATTTATTGAGTGAGTTGGTGGTGTCTGTTTTTAATTGTTGCGCTTTAAATGTTTCTCTGGCTGCTGTCTTGGCCAGGCTTCCCTTGAAAAAGAGGTCATTGTATCTCAATGGGACTGACCTGGTTAAATAAAGGTTAAATAAATAAAAAATAAATAAACGGTCATTAAGAACTAAAGGAATTAGCTCCACCTGGGAAAAACCAGACAGGACTAAAGACTGTTACTTAAACGTCACAGTTTTAACACCTTTTATTACAAAAAAACAAACAAACAAAAAAGAGACCAGACTATTTCTTACAGGTGAAAGTGAAACGAGCTCAGTGGAGGAGCGAGGAAGTTTTACATGTGTCGGATGAAAGGACACTTTCCGGCTTGTCCGCCTGACTCTGGTTGCCGACGGCGACAGTGCTGATGATCCACGACGGGAAGCCAGCAGACGACAGGAAACCCGGCTGCAGCTCAGCCGCCTGAACCGCACTTTAAGCTCTTCGGGTGTAAAAACAAGTCAAGAAGAAGCCACGGAGGGCTTTTTCTGCCCGTTCAGCTGCAACCAGACGACCTGCAGAGGTTTGGAGAGGTCCGACCTCTGGAGCAGCGTTACTGCAGCCGCGGCCTCTTCTCCGGAGGAGGCTTGCTCGCCGGGGCCGGGGCGGAGGACTTGGCCGCCGGCTCCCTCTCCTCCTGTTTCACAGCCTCTGCTGGAGGTTCGGGCTCCTTCTTCACCTCCACTGCAGAACAAGAGAAACGTTGACATGAGAACTCAGTAGACTTGGAGTTCTCCAGACCGGTCTTGGTCTCTGACTCGGATAAGTGAGATGCCGTTCCACACCAAGGTGACAGAATCTGGTGATCAGCAGTTCTTCCTCTTGTTAATGTACAGTTTTGTAAACTATTAGTATTTTGCATCTGATTTAATGTTTTGGTGCATCTGCATGTGTCTTAGTCCATGGGCCAGAGCCCAAAATTTCACTTGTCAGTGCCACTCAAGGTGACCAAACTTGCTTGTGATTTTTGAAAAGATCCATGTCTGTAGATGATATTCTGGTATGATAACCCTTCCTGAGTGGCAGCTGTATCATAGTTATCAGCTCATGAAGTTACCCACCCCCTTCAAAAAATTACATTTCAGATGCTGGTGCATATCCCGGTTTACACTCATGTACAGGATATCTGTCAATGTTTCACAATATTGTCTTTGGTATCATTTTAAAGGGGACCTTTGAAGCATTCATTCAAACTAAGGTGTGAATCTTTCTGACCAACATAGTGGTCACTGCAGCTCTTTAAACTATAAACAACACAAATTTTTACACCATTTTCGCCTAAATGATATACTATCTTTTATCCCTGTGTCACCTAGGAACAACAGAGACACAAAATACAAAAACTGGAATACTCACAGGACCATAAGGATTCAGGAAATGTATAATATACCCATACTATATCATTGTCACAGGTCATTGTGAGCCTTAAACTAGAAGAGCATCATTAGGCTCCTATGAAACTATCAGTACGTTTACTAGTGCAGCAGATTAACTCATTTTATCAACACAATACTTCACTTTGGTATAGAAGCATGAAATTTGGCACAGATACTCTCCAAGGTCTACTCTTTAGGGAAAAGGCGCGTGCCACTCAAAATTCCAAGATGGCGGCCCCCAAAATCCAAGATGACCGCCCAAAAACGTGCTTTTTCCTTTATAACTCAAAATGCCTTGATTTTTAGCCCCATAGATATATTAAGGTTGAATATAAAGTTGGGTATTGTGGACATTTTGGTACCAAGTACATGTCTGTATCCATTACGGTTCTTGAGATACATCATACAGAAACTTGTATATACCCGGAAAAGTGAGAATTTTGTAAGATTGATTGTTGTTACGAGAACATGGATTCATGAAAATGTTACTCTCATAACCTGATATTTCCAGTAGGGTTACTTACTATTAAGACAACCTAGGGGTTGTCTTATTAGTTAAAGATGTCAGCCCTTTTTTCAAGATGGCCATCAAATTCTCATTATAGTAGAGTATAGTAGAGTGAATGTCACTACACAACCAGGGCACACTGGTGACATCACTGCTGTGGAACTCAGCATGGGGTTCAGTGCAAGCTGATCTAGTTGTACTAATACTGTAGTTGTTGTCTAGTAGTGATAGTATAGCTTTGTTTAGTGTCCCAAATGCTGTCTAACAGCCCCATGTCAATTAGGTAGTACTAGTTAGATGTAGTTAGATAGCCGCACCTGAATTGACAGGTTGTGCCAGAGGGGAGAGCCGAGCCAAGGGTAAGTGGGGCATTACAAGACTTGTTCATGTATTCTTACCTGGAAGGTGTACAGATCACACGGGACTTAAATGGCACTGGATGAATGATCGGGCTAGGTGTAGGTGACCCGAACCTAGTTGAATCCCATACCCAAATGTGTAGCATTATGATTAAGGTGGTATATAAGGATAACCCCTCGGCCTTAATCAGACATGGCAAATGCAAACCCAATGTTAGCTAAGAGGCAAACTGATTGGAAGAAATGCTGTCTTTGTCAGACAGACAAGAAAGAAGATCTCCAATCACCACCTACGCATCATGTTCTTCAACATGATGGCTATACAATGCTCGCCACCAACGCTCCACTCTTCCATGAGATCAAGCAAATGCCAATGATCCTGGACCTGGGAAGGCTGGATGAAGGTGGTGGGATAGAAGCTACTTTGAGAAGGAACCAAGCAAAGTACCATTTAAACTGTCGAGCTTTGTTCAACAACACAAAGTTACTTCGTGCAAGGAAGAGACACTCCAATACTCAGTGCAATGAAACAGATGACAGTCAAGTAAAGCATCGCAGATCCATGATGCAAAAAAGTAAGGATGATCAGGTTTGCTTTCTTTGTGATAAGATATCTTCTGCATCTGAGCTCAGCCAGGTCATGACAATGCACACAAACAACAGACTACATGAATGTGCACACACACTGAATGATGGTAAATTATTGGCTAAACTCAGTGGGGGTGATGCCATTGCACAGGAGCTGAAATACCCTTTATATATTTATTATATATAAATATCCTGCATGCCTCGCTTGTCTTTACAACAGGGAGAAACTCCACCTCAGAAGACTTGAGTCCCTTCAGAGTGAAACAGTTCAAACAGATGTATTTCCTCAGGCTCTCTGTGAATTGGTGAACTATATTGTAGACACCAGTCACAGTTCTGATGGTCCTACCTCCTTCCGACTTGCAGATATGTGCAACCTGTACCAGCAGCGTCTGGAGCAACTGGGTGTTAACTCCCCTACAGTAAACTGTACTAGACTTAAGGAAAAACTGTTGGAAGAGATCCCTGAACTCACAGCAAACAAAACAGGCAAATATGTACTCCTGGCTTTCAAGAAAGATGTTGGCTTGGCTCTCTCTCAAGCATCTGAATACTCAGAGGCAGTTATCATAGTCAAAGCTGCCAAAATCCTGAGAAAAAAAATTCTGGACCATAAGTCAATATTTGATGGAACTTTCCATGAGGGATGTATCAAAGATGCCATTCCTCCAACTCTCCTGCAGTTCATTGGTATGGTAGAACATGGGCATCAGCATTTGCAAGTGCCCATGGCAGTGGGCCCAGTGCCTACAGCACCACATCCTGTCCTTTCTTTCCTTCAGCTTTTTTTGTGCTGACGGTGGAGAATGTCTTCAGACTTTGCTTGGTCACCTTGTCATAGAATTTCAAAGATGGTGTGTCCTCATCTAACCTTGTTTGCTTGAATGCCTTGTTGGCCTGTTCTTCTATCTCATGAGCTCTCAGGAGATCCCTGGTCACATCAGGTGGAGCTCTGGAGCCAGTGGACAGGCTAACCAGATAGTTCTCATCAGGAGACATAGGATTGAATCACTTGTTCTGCAACAAGCAAATGCTGATGGGTCCCTACGAAAAACAAACAAGGCTGCACTTGCCAGAGAGCTGGAAAAGAATGTGTCTCCTGCAGAACAGATCCCAACCACATCCACTTCCATCATTGATGGGATGAGCCTGGTCCAGAAAATGAATGGCAACAACAAAACCTTTGGACATGTGGCAGAGTCACTTTCCACCCAGGTCTTCCACGAGGGGGCACAGAGTCGGAGGATTGATGTTGTGTTTGATGTTTACCACCACACTTCGATCAAAGATGCTGAACGACTGAACCGGGGTGCAGACAACACTGTCCAGTACAAGAACCTGGCAGGGGGACACCATGTACAGCAATGGAGGACTTTTCTGTGCAGTCCTTCCAACAAGACCAGTCTCATCAAGTTTCTGGTGAAAGAGTGGAAACTCCCACAATACAGAGATAGGCTGAATGGCAAGGTGTTGTACGTGACCTGTGAAGAAACCTGCTACAGGTTGACAGATGATGGGTGTGAAGAAGTAGTAGAGCTGCACTCCACACATGAAGAAGCTGACACACGCCTGCTCCTGCATGCTTCGGATGCCGCAAACACAGGCTCAAAAGCAGTCATCATCACAGCTGAGGACATGGATGTCATGGTTCTTTGTCTTGCGTCTCAGAAGGACATCACCTGTCCCATCTACCTGAAGTGTGGGACACAGAACCGCACACGATTTGTGGACATAGGCAAACTGGCAAGCTCAGTTGGAGACGGCCTTTGTGATAGCCTTCACTGGCTGTGAAACTGTCAGTGAGTCTGCTGGCCAGGGGAAAGCTGAATGCCCTGAAGATACTGAAGAAGGACACTTCCTACAGAGAAACCTCTAGAGGACTTGGGCAGTCATGGGATGTGAGTGAGGAGCTGTTCCAGATAATTGAGGAGTTTACATGTCACATGTATGCTGCTAACAGCAGCACTGGTGAGGTGAACCAACTGCGCTACTACAAAAAGGGAGAGGTCGAGTCCAGTCAGCTGCCACCATGTAGAGACTGTGTCTTCCTGCATGTTGAAGGAGCCAATTATCAGGCAGCCATTTGGAAGAGCGGTCTGCAGGCTAACCCTGTGGTGCCAAGTCCTACTGAGCATGGATGGAAAGAAGATGAGGGCAAGCTGGCCATTTACTGGATGCGCTCCCCACCTGCACCAGATGTAGTCTTGGAACTGCTAACATGCAAATGTGTGTGTTCATGCAAAATGCCAAGCTGCACGTGCTTATCAAATGGACTAGCATGCACAGACATGTGCAAGTTAGACTTGCAGCAACCAAAAACTGCAGGATGATCCAGAATCCGACTTCGAACTCGGGGAGTCAGATGACGAGAGAGACGAGCAGTTTGAGTGACATTATGTGATGATTCTGTACTTGCTTAACTTTCTTAACACTATCTTAAGTACACACAGAACTTGATAGCCTAACTATAATCAGATCTTGACATTATTCTATTAATAACTAATATAATAATATATAATGATAATAATTTCTATTTCTATTAACAATGTTCATTTTGTTTACAATATTGTTGTGTTTATAATGTTGTTTATAAAACTAAGCTGGTTCTTTATCTCATTGTGGTGTCCTTTATGTTGTGTATTTGCATGATAAAGACCAGTTTGTGACATTAGCCTAGCGGCTGTTAGATCACATATAAAGATATGTCTTTATCTGATACGATCAGAAATCTGATTTCTTTACTGCATGTAAACGTCTTAATAGTAAGTAACCCTACTGGAAATATCAGGTTATGAGAGTAACATTTTCATGAATCCATGTTCTCGTAACAACAATCAATCTTACAAAATTCTCACTTTTCCGGGTATACAAGTTTCTGTATGATGTATCTCAAGAACCGTAATGGATACAGACATGTACTTGGTACCAAAATGTCCACAATACCCAACTTTATATTCAACCTTAATATATCTATGGGGCTAAAAATCAAGGCATTTTGAGTTATAAAGGAAAAGGCAAGTTTTTGGGCGGTCATCTTGGATTTTGGGGGCCGCCATCTTGGAATTTTGAGTGGCACGCGCCTTTTCCCTAAAGAGTAGACCTTGGAGAGTATCTGTGCCAAATTTCATGCTTCTATACCAAAGTGAAGTATTGTGTTGATAAAATGAGTTAATCTGCTGCACTAGTAAACGTACTGATAGTTTCATAGGAGCCTAATGATGCTCTTCTAGTTTAAGGCTCACAATGACCTGTGACAATGATATAGTATGGGTATATTATACATTTCCTGAATCCTTATGGTCCTGTGAGTATTCCAGTTTTTGTATTTTGTGTCTCTGTTGTTCTTAGGTGACACAGGGATAAAAGATAGTATATCATTTAGGCGAAAATGGTGTAAAAATGTGTGTTGTATATAGTTTAAAGAGCTGCAGTGACCTCTATGTTGGTCAGAAAGATTCACATCTTAGCTTGAATGAATGCTTAAAAGGTCCCCTTTAAAATGATACCAAAGACAATATAGTGAAACATTGACAGATATCCTGTACATGAGTGTAAACCAGGATATGCACCAGCATCTGAAATGTAATTTTTTGAAGGGGGTGGGTAACTTCATGAGCTGATAACTATGATACAGCTGCCACTCAGGAAGGGTTATCATACCAGAATATCATCTACAGACATGGATCTTTTCAAAAATCACAAGCAAGTTTGGTCACCTTGAGTGGCACTGATATCTGGTCTGGCCCATGGACTATCTGTATTTAATTACAGTTTTGTGTTTATAACGGCCTTGTTTGAATAAATATATGAATAATATTTGCATATTGTTGTGATTGATTAACCCTTGTGCTGTCTTCGGGTCAAGGAAGGAGGAAGAGAAGAAGGGAGGAAAGAAGGATGGGAGGAACGAAGGAAGGGAAGAAGGAAGGAAACAAGGAAAGAAGGAAGGAAGGAAGGAAGGAAGGAAGGAAGGAAGGAAGGAAGGAAGGAAGGAAGGAAGGAAGGAAGGAAGGAAGGAAGGAAGGAAGGAAGGGAACAAAGAAGAAAGGAAGGAAGGAAGGAAGGAAGGAAGGAAGGAAGGAAGGAAGGAAGGAAGGAAGGAAGGAAGGAAGGAAGGAAGGGAAAAAAGAAGGAAGGAAGGAAGGAAGGAAGGAAGGAAGGAAGGAAGGAAGGAAGGGAAAAAAGAAGGAAGGATGGAAGGAAGGAAGGAAGGAAGGAAGGAAGGAAGGAAGGAAGGAAGGAAGGAAGGAAGGAAGGAAGGAAGGAAGGAAGGAAGGAAGGAAGGAAGGAGCAGGAGGAAAGAAGGACAGGAGAATTAAATCATTTTGACCCAAAGACAGTACAAGGGTTAAGCACCAGGTCCATTTCAGTGATGCTGATATACGGTGTAATCTGATTACTATAATGGTAAATAATGTAATTTCAATCTTTAATATTTAAAATTCAGGTTTCATCTCCAAATTAAGTCCAATTTAAATCAGTAACATTTTCTATTCATTCCTTTTCTGAGGTGGAGGGGGGTGTTGGAGCTGGTTATTCTGCTAGAGGACTTTGGGACTAGTTAGTAGTCGTGTCAATCCTTAAAAGCACTGGAGTCAATCCTCCAATAGTGCTTTTCTTAACACTTACCTGGAATAGGTTTATCACCAGGCTTAGGCTGAAACGGGAAAAAATGACATCAATGAGTTTCATCTGGAGAAAAACAATCTCATGAAAAGATCCAACAATGACGGAGGAGAAACAGTGAAACGTACCTGGTAGAAGGTTGGGGGGAACTTGGACCTGAGGTCCAGCAGCAGGGTGTCGACGCGATGCCTCTGGAACAGAGAACTGGGCTCCTCCTTCTTCTTAGACTTGGGCTTCGTTTTTTCTGCGAAACACAATCATCCATCACAAAGTTAACCTGGAGTCGACATTATAAACCTCCTGGTTTTACAGGGTCAGACGCTTGTTCTCATAGTAACAGTCTCAAACGCATAGATATGACCCAAATATACCACAGACATATGCACAAAATGTACAGAAGATAGAGGAACACTATTTCACTGCCTTTGGCAGTGTAGAATAATTATTACATTCTGGGAAGAGATAAGAGTCATAATCAAATAGATTGTTTCAATATCAATATCATTGGATCCTAAACTTTTCCTGCTGGGCCTTTATCCAGAGAAACATAACTTCAGTAAATATGAAAAAGCACTTATAGATTTAAGCTTGTTAAATGCCAAAAAAATGTATTGCACTACTATGGAAAAGAACCCATCAACCAAGTACCAGTCAATGGTTAAAACAAATGTTATCAAGCCTTTTTAGTCAAAAATCTCATTACACTTAAAACAAGAGTCATTACCAGAAAAATAACTTATTTGACAATTTTCACCTGTTTCAAGTTAATTTTCACTTGGAATAAGTAGAAAAAGATTTATCTTCTCATTACAAGCAAAAAGAATCTTCTACTGGCAGATTTTTGGCACATTTTTCTACTTATTTCAAGTGAAAATCTACTTGAAACAGGTGAAAATTGTCGTTTTTTCCAGTGATGAGTCTTGTTTTAAGTGTAATGGGATTTTTCTTTACTAAAAGTTAGACATTTTAACTAGAAATAAGACAAATATTCTTGTTCTCCAGTTTTTGGAGTGCGATGACTAACTGTGGATATGGCAATTTACAAAATTGTGAATGTTAATGTCTTTTTTCACTATCACAGTTATTATTATTATCATCCTAATATATATATATATATATATATATATATATATATATATTTTTTTTTTCTGTTACTTTTAAGCCCGTAGTTTATCATTATCATTACTATTATTTCACGATCCATTACATTGTGTTCATAATCTGTCTAATAACAAGAGAAGCATATTGTTCATTCTGTGTTTTTATTGTGATTGTTTTGTTTTAAGCTGTGTTTTTGCTATATTTGGCAGCTAATCTATAAAAAATGACGTACGGCCATGGCTAGAATATACATGTCATGATTGTTTGTACTGTGATTATCTTGTGCTGCTATAAAACTCAAATAAAGATATTAGTCTCAAACGTAAGTAAAAGGCCGACCTCTCTCCTCCTGGTCCTTGAAGTGCCACCAGTAGCCCTTGGACGGGTGATAGCGGCAGTAGGACATGGCCTCGTCGAAGGCCGACTGGACCCCGTGGACTCCGGAGAGCTGGAGCGGATTTAAAAAAAATCACGTTAACAGCAGAGAACCTCAGGACTGCAGGAGCTTCCCAGAACTTTAACAGAGTTTATGATAAAAGTTAGTGCTTATACCACTCTGGAGCTGATGACGGTCCCCAGGTCCGGCGCCTGGTACACCACGCCGGCGATGATGTAGTAATCAGCCAACGGGATCACTGGAGGAGACAGATGAAGGCTTCGGATCAGATTTATGCTCTCCACGTGTTTCAGTCAATATTACTCTATTTATACACGGCCCAACCCAAAAACAAGGTCACACAGGCAAATAACTTGTTAGAGGTTCAGCAGCATTGATCACGTGTCCGCTGTGGCATCGCTCCGACAAGCTTCTGCAATGTCACAACATTTATCTGGTCTCCTTATGCTGCAGCGGTTTGTGCTACCTGACCTTTAAATCCACAACAGTCTCATTATCATGCAACAGCCGCCGGCCGGTTCTGGTTTCTGGGTCACGCTCTGCTGCGTCTAGTGGCGCTTTCACACTAGTACCTACTCAGCCCGACTCTACTCGCCTTGCCCTCGTTTCTTTTCAATACCCAGATCAGAAGTAGGAGGTTGGAGTGAAGCTGCTGTGACGTATTTGATTGTGTGATCTAAACTAAGAAGACAACAACACTAAAGATGTAGAACCTGGAGGAGATGATAGATGTGCTGCTGGGTCTGTGGCTTGTGTTCAATATCAAGTGTGAAAGAAGCTTCAAGTGGCAACGCTTTTTTTTTTAAATTTAGTTTGTCTCGGCGCTGCTTAAAGTCAGCTGGAGCCGCTAGCAACTATGAAGTGACAGAGTTCCTGGTAGATCTGATCGTTCCTTATCGCCTGTTAGGGCTGGGCGATATGGACCAAATATATTTTCTAGCTGAATGGCGATACTCGATATATATCTCGATATTTTTTCTGTGCCATAATTGGGGTTTCCCCCAAAGCATTATAGCATAGCATCTCTTTTAGCATCTCTGTTAGCGTCATTTTTTCTGAGGCAAACCCTTAAAAAAACAGTCAGTTTTAATACAAAGCCTCGTGCCAAATGTCACACAGGTTCCTTTATTAACAGAGGTCTGCACAATATCAAAATGTATAAAACAAATGAAATAAAAATAAACTGCCTGCATATATAGAATAAAAATGCTTCTTGAATAAAATAAAACAAATATCCCTTTCCTGCATAACAATTAAATTAAAATACACTGTGCAATTAATACAATGTAGACAGTAACAGGCAGACTTTTCCACTGAGGTTGATAGTTGTGCAAATAACAAAACATTTGTGCAAATCTCAAATAAAACATTCAAGTCAATTTGTCACAAAATAAGCAATATCAAAATAAAAAAAAAATAAATAAATAAAAAATAAAAAATTTAAATCGATATAAACGATATTGTCTCGTACCATATCGCGTTTGAAAATATATCGATATATATTAAAATCTCGATATATATTGCCCAGCCCTATCGCCCGTCTAGATCTTTTTTTAATTCTCTCCTCAGCACCAGGTTTATGAACATCTGCACCTCAGAGTTGGATCACCAAACAGACTTTTGCTGCCGTTGCTGGTGGAATAAAATGAACAAGAATCTCCGTCAGAGTCGCTCTTTCTCTGATGTCACATCCTGACTCAGACGTTTGACTCCAACCCCCCGACCAATCGGTGGCCTGGAGTGTGATGACATCACAGCCCGACTCAGCTGCTTAGAACCTCGGCAGAATAGTTACAGAAAAGTATCTACTCGGCACGTTAGACCCCTAGTGGGAAAGCGCAAAACCGAGGCGAGTCGAGTCGGGCTGAGTAGGTACTAGTGTAAAAGCGCCATAGTTCAGGTGGAAACGGTCCTCATGGGCCTGAAGCCAGGGTTTTCCTGGTTTGCACGCGTGCCAGTTTGGCCACTCACCTTGCGTTGGCGTCTGTCTCTGCTGTTTCCGGATGATGTAGAGAATGGGCTCCTGAGCGTGAAGGAGGATGTACTCCACCCCAACCATCTGACTGGAAAAGAGACGACAACGTCACACACAAACGTGAAGGAAGTGGTTTCCAGATCCAGGTCTTAGTTGTTTCCTCGCTCCAGCTCACATCAATGGATCGTTAATGCAATCGTTTATACTAGGGATGTCCCGATCCAATCACATGATCGGAAATCGGTGCCAATCAAGTTGTTTCAGACTTGATCGAAATCGGACGATGCATTCCGATCGGGGATCGGATATATATTCTATTCTCATTATTTTGATCAGCACATCAAACAGATGATGGAAAAACGTTACAACCGGTGTATCAACAAGCAACGGGTCCACGTAATTTTGTGCAACAATGCTGCTAATATGCAAAAAGCTATGGGTGAGGTGGGGGTGTGGAGTATTGGCCGTGTCACGTAAAGTGAGTTCAATAAAGTTGTTTGTTTGTGGTGATCTGTACATGCGCACAGCAGTGTTACAGCGGAGGCAAATAAATAAAAGTTAAGTGTCGTCTTCCTAAACTGAGCGTTCAGAAAAACGAGGGCTTGCTTTCCCAACGCAGCGTGATGGACACCCTGCTACTGCCAGGAAGATTTTAGGTCCTACAAACACAAACGTTTTAATAACGATATAATAATAAGGATAATAAGAAGTAAGAGTCTAAAAAGCACATTACTGCCTGACTTTATGACACTGTTGCTCTTTTATTTTCTTATTTGTTTACATGCCTGCTGGGTATTTAAAGTTGAGCTGCTGTTTTTATTAATTCATGTTCATGTTTAAATTTGCACTCTTTTTACTAGTTAATAGTTGCACTATTATTACTTGATTGTTCAAGCTACTTCCATGAAAACTGCTCTGTTTAAATGCTAAATTATAAAATACGAATACAATAAAAATGAGGGGCAACCTGGATCTGTTTTGCATTTGTTCATTTTTATTATGTGTTATGAAAGTATCGGATCGGGTCTTGGTATCGGAAGATATTCAAAATCAAATGACTCGGAATCGGATCGGGGCCAAAAAACCTGATCGGGACTTCCCTAATATATACCTTTATAATATGATGATTATTATCATCCAGTTTTGGAACAGGGAACATCGGAAATATGTGAGGACCTGGGTTGGGAAACATTTTATTCTTACTTTATTCTTGCTTTATTCTTGCATCTAAAGGGAAAGTGGACAGGGCCCGATACACTTACTTGAGGTGCTCCAGAGTGAGCCGCTGCATCTTCACCACTTCATTATTGCAGGTTCGGTCGTAGAACGGGTTGCTCCTCTCTGAGAAGTAGTCCAGGACATTTCCAGGGTTGAGAATCGGCACCCAGCCGCTGTCCACCCAGGATATCCCCAGAAGGTTGTCTGCAAATGTGAGGAACGGCAAGTGAAAACCAGCACAGAAATTCACACGTGAGGTCAATTTAGACTGCATTTTAGTAGCAGTAACAAGATCTTACTGGAGGTTTTCATGCTTCAACCCTCTAGTTTTAGCATCACATTTTATTTTGAGAAGTTAAATAAAATTTCAGGATGTTGCCATCAGGGTTATAAGAGAAGAATAAACAGCTCAGAATACTTTCATTCTTCTTATTATGGGCGGCCAATACCTGGGTTAAACTGAACTAATGCATAAGCTTCCAACAGGAAAAATATGACCGTATTTGACAGGTTTTTGGACAGTTAGGACAAACTGTTGCTCTGACAAAATAACAGAGACTGGAGAAGAACAAAATCGTCAGGCACCAGAAGAAAAACTGTCCAAGGCATGATTGATACTCCTCATCTCAACAGAAAACGCTGCACATACACGAACCAGACGCTCACAACGGTTTCACTTTATCACTCCAACTACCCTCATCTGTCCCAGATGTCATGTTCACCACCTGCGATATCCACAATCTGGAGTGGTATCGATGCAACCGAGGCATATTATTTCATTTTCTATTAGATCATATATATATATATATATATATATATATATATATATATATATATATATATATATATATGTATATATACAGTACTCGAGTTGTAAAAAACAATCAGGGGGGATGGTGGATTTTATCATATGGGGACAGATAATTTGTGCTGATTACAAATAATATAATATATTACAAATAATAGCACTGACCAAAACACCTGCAGAAATACTGCAGGAATGACATAGCAGCAGTTAAATGCAGCCTTCTGTACGCTTTAAATATCCACTGGGCTTACATCAAATACATCAAAACACAACAATAAAAAACAGTTTTCTGAACTTATCAATATGACTCTGTCCTTCACAGGATAAGTAAAATGGATCACTGCAAAAACTCAAAATCTTAACAAAAATATTTGTCTTATTTCTAGTTAAAATGTCTCATTTTAGTACAAAAATCTCATTACACTTAAAACAAGACTCATCACTGAAAAAAACTACAATTTTCACCTGTTTCAAGTAGATTTTCACTTGAAATAAGTAGAAAAATCTGCCAGTGGAACAAGATTTTTTTGCTTGTAATGAGAAGATAAATCTTGTCCCACTGGCAGATTTTTCTACTTATTTCAGGTGAAAATGTACTTGAAACAGGTGAAAATTGTCAAATAAGTTATTTTTCTGGTGTTATTTTTCTGGTGATGACTCTAAATGTTGAAATAGCAGTAAAACCACATTCATTGATGAAATGACATAAGGGATGGAAAGGGGGGGTGGCAGTTTTACAGGGGGGATGATTTGGACCGTTTTTATTTCAGGGGGGGATGCCATCCCCCCTCATCCCCCCTCAACTCCAGTACTGTATATGTGTATATATATATATATATATATATATATATATATATATATATATATATATATATTTTTTTTTTTTTAAAGATTTTTTTGGGCTCTAGTGGCCCTTTATTGGAGATGTAGACTGGAAAGGGGTAGAGAGAGAGAACGGGGAAGACACGCAGCAAAGGTGCGCAGGCTGGATTCGAACCCGCGACCCTGCTGCTTTGGTGTGAAAGTCAGGATGGCAATTCATACAAAGTTGCTCAAGCTTGTGGGAATAATAGAAGGTCAAATGCAACCAAACACCGACCAAATAGTGTTTACAGTTAAATGACCAAATAGTGACATTTACCGAACTATAAAAGTCAAAACTGTCAGTAAAAAAGCGCTGAGCAGCAGCTACGTGCTAATCTGCTGCTAATCAGCCTTTACTAACTCCTCCGTGTTTCACAGCATCGGCAGGGAGGCTTTTATTAGTTCATCTTTTTTTTTAACTTGACCACAAACTGAAAAACGAGGAAAATAACTTTCTATCATCAAATAAAAAGAAGAAAAGACGAACCTCGGAAATCCACCGACGCCATGTTGTAAACAAGCGTCGCAGATTATGACGTAGTCGCTGCTCTCTCGGTCCCTGTGTGATGACGTCACCATACGTTCTTATGTCAAAATCCCCATTCAAGCCCCATTCTTCAAACTTTTTGGAGTGATATGTGTAATTTTGTGTCTGAAAGAATTGAAACTGATTTAAAATTATTTTGGAAGGATGTGTTGTTTGGTGTTTTTGACTATGTTACAATTAAAACAAAGCCAAATAAAGCTAAATAAATATTTATTTGTTTGTTTATTTATTTACTGGCACTTATGCTCAAAAAGGTGTAAAAACGTCCATAACTATGGATCATTGAAAGGTTTTACTATTTCTTATTAAAGCCTAAACTGAAGAGCATTTTATCCATTGAACATCTTTGGATATGGAGAACATTTTTTATGGAGTGACAAAAGCATCTATCCAGGCGACTCCATGTGAAAGGAATTGTCAGATTTATTTTCTGTTGATATAAAATGAACACTTATAAATGACAACAAATTTGGATATTTAAATATTCTATTATACTTTTATTATTATTATATCATTATTATTATTATTATATTTTATTTTTACCAGGTCAAATTCCCATGTACATTATACATTTGGTGAAATAAAGCTATTTCTGATTCTGATTTCTGATACATCATAAAGTTTGGGAAAGATACCAAAGAAATGTAGATCTTATTGTAAGTTTTAAGGAGTGTTGTATCCAAACGCAGGAGCTCAGTGGGCAGGAGAGCTAAACAATGTTCTCTATTTGAACACAAAGTGCTGCTCACAGCAGAAAACCAAAACCGAGCCAACGATTCAGGTTAGAAAGCATTCTGGTGATGGGAGGAGGACGGCCCGGGGTTGAAAGATACAGAAAACACAACTGAATAACAAAGAAGCAACGAGGGTGGAAACAAAATGACAATTGTACGGCCAGAGCAGAGGTGACAAAAGGACTAGTGTACAAAAAGGCAAACATTGATAGATGTCAAAGGAAAACAGGACACAGGCGCTGGCAATCAAAGCAAGGACAGACGTAAGAAGTCAAACAAAAAAATCCCACACAACGGAAAAGTACTTTCAACATAATAAATGAAAAAAAAACCAACATAACAAACAGAAGTCCAACACGTGTGTATATGTGTGTGTGTGTGTTGAACGACATCAAAGGTCAAAGAAAAGAAATACAAGAAATTATTCTTTCAAATTGACTTGATTTATCAATACAGGACAGTCTCAGAAAATTAGAATATTGTGATTTTCTGTAATGCAATTACAGAAACAAAAATGTCATACATTCTGGATTCATTACAAATCAACTGAAATATTGCAAGCCTTTTATTATTTTAATATTGCTGATCATGGCTTACAACTTAAGAAAACTCAAATATCCTATCTCAAAAAATTTGAATATTCTGGGAATCTTAATCTTAAACTGTAAACCATAATCAGCAATATTAAAATAATAAAAGGCTTGCAATATTTCAGTTGATTTGTAATGAATCCAGAATGTATGACATTTTTGTTTTTTTTAATTGCATTACAGAAAATAAAGAACTTTATCACAATATTCTAATTTTCTTTATACTGTAATACTAGTCATGGTAAACAGTACAAATTGGAGAATGCTTGATGTGCACTCTTATTGCCAACACAGAGGATCCCAGTTCAAAGGTCATTTTAAGGAGATAAAAGGACAAAAGCGTATTAGAAGAAGTCCCATTCCTGCATTCGAGTATCTCCAGATAATTATAGGAGCTGAATCGTGACTTCACTGCTCTTCACGGCGAAGCCTCGCTCCATTTATCTGCACAAACCTGCTCTGGATAACGTGTTTTTGCACATCCGTATGAATGCAATCTGTTGTGACTGTGGTTTGAGCAGCAGCAAAGGCAAAGCTGCTCAGGTGAGACATGTCTGTCTGGAAGGCCTTTATCTGATTCATCGGAACAGACGACTGCATTCTTCAGTACGAGATAAGAGACGGCTGAGTAAAAACATCCAGGACCCGGGATGGGCTTGTTATTCTGTTACCAGAAAGCCTGAAAGGGAAAGATGTTTTTACATTGTAAGAAACGTAATTCTCCTCAGTTGTGTGAAATAAGACCTGGAAACAGGCATTGTGACATAGAATTGTCTAATTGGTTTAATTCACTCTACGAATTGTTACAGATTACTTTTGTAATATTGTATTTGACCCGGTCTTTGTACGTTTTGACCGTATAGAAACTTAATTCTTGCCATTGTAAGAATGAGATGTACCTGCTGTACTCTACTGCCCTTACCTTTTAACAACTTGTGCTTTTTATTATTTTACCTCTTCTCTTATCATTTTCTTTGTTATTTACTGTTTAATTGTGTATTGCCGCTTTTAATGTTGATGTAAAGCACTTTGAATTTGAATTTGAACCTTGTGTTGAATTGTGCTATACAAATAAACTTGCCTTGCCTTACATTGGATGAAAAATTCATCAATGTTTTATTAGCAGGCCCAGACATTCAAGATCAACACCAATCAAAAAATCTTTACAGTTTTATGGTTTATTTATTGTTTATTGTTGGCTTTGTCTCGAACAACAACAAAACCCATCAAATTAAAAGCGTCAAAATATTAAAAAAAACGCAAACAATTTAATAGTCTCATACAAAAATAAAGCACAACCGCAAAACAAGGTTTTTGAGAGGGAACAGGAGGAAGCAGAAAGCTTATTTAGTCCTGTCCCTTCTTCACAATATCATATCATATGCCAAAGAAAATATAAAAATTAAAATAAAATAAAATAAGAAAAGAAAGAAAAGTATGGAGGATTTTAGTGCCAAAATTAAAAAAATAAATACATAATTGATTAATTAAATATTTCATTAATTAATTAAAATGGGAATGAAATATATCATTCATTAATTAAATGTGTAATTAATTAATTAAAATGAAATATGTCATTAATTAATTAAAGCAAAAAAAAATATTTCATTATTTCAGTATTTAACTAATTATTTCAGTATTTATTTAATTAATGACAGATTTAATTAATGAATGATATATTTCATTCTCGTTTTAATTAATTAATGAAACATTTAATAAATTAATTAATGATGTATTTATTTATCTAATTTTGGCACTAAAAGGCCTCCATAGAAAAGACAAAATAACAACAAAAAATAAATAAATACAACACAAACAACCAATAAACAAAGATCAAGGCATAATTAAACCGGCCTCCCACAATATGCTAAACTTAAAAATCCAATCTCCCAGTCACCTCTCCGATTTTGATCAATCAATCAATCAAATTTTATTTATATAGCACCTTTCATCCAGGTACATGAAATACAAAGTGCTTTGACAGTTTGACCGAAAAATAAGCGTAATAAACAAAAAACAAACAAACTGGGAGACCAAAAAAATAAAAACTGGGAGACCAATGCACACTGACATACAATATAGTTAATTAAAATGAAAAAATGATAAAAGTTCAAGGATTAAGGCTAAAAAAGCATCAATCCACAACAATAAAATATAATAATAAAAACATTACAAGACTTAGATAAATAAATAAAACAAATACATTTAAAAAATGTTAAACAGAATAAAACTATAAAATTTGATGCTACATAAAAGCCAGACCAAAGAGATGAGTTTTTAATCTATAAAATGTCCACATTTCCAGCTCCTCTCAGATCCTCCGGCAGGCTGTTCCACAGTTTTGGATCGTGGCTATTCGACTCTATATTAAGCTGATGATGAAATAACAGCTGATATGATCATTAAAGCCTGTATTTTATGTTTTAGTGGGTGGGTGGGGATGAAGGGGCAGCAGCTGTTGCGGCTGGGAACCAATAGGATCGTCTGAACAGAAAACACGAGGTGTGAATCCAACGGCGCGGCGCGCGTCGCTGCGCGCACAGAGGACGTAGTTGCGACACTGGCGAGGCGGAGGAGGCGCGTCCAGCACTAAGAGAAGAATGCAGTAAAAAAACACTCATTTTCTATCTGATCCACGAAGATGAGCGTGATCCAGGCCGGCCATGAGGGCCGGGTGGACGGAGGAGGATCCCCGAAAATCCAGCCGAAGATCCAGCCCAAGATCCAGCCGAAGCCGTGCGCGCAGCCGCCGGCCAGCAGGGACGGCCGGCACCAGCATCAGCACCAGCATCAGCATCAGCATCAGCAGCAGCATCAGCATCCGCGGCATCATCACCCATCATCCATGCTCAAACAACCATCCTCGCACAACGAGCCCGCGGACGTGGTGAGACGCGCCTTGGACTTCAAGAGCCAGGGCACGCAGTGCTACAAGGACAAGAAGTACCGGGAGGCGATCGGCAAGTACCACCGCGCCCTGCTGGAGATGAAGGGTCTGTGCAGGCTGCTGGGGGACCCGGACCCCGGGTCCTTCCTGCGGGACCCGGACCCCGGGTCCTTCCTGCCCGCCGTCGGCAGGTCCAGCCGGCTCACGGACGAGCAGAAGGGCGCGATGGAGACGGCGGAGCTGGAGTGTTACAACAGCCTGGCCGGTGAGATCAGACCCACACACTTACTCCACACTAGGGGTGGGTATTGGGAAGGACCTCACGATACGATACGCATCACGATACTTGAGCCACGATACGATACAAATTGCGATATCCCGATTTTGCGATATATCCCGATATATCGCGATATTCTACATAGTTCACCGAAAAATTTAAAAATGCATTACACATCTTAAAATCCAAGTTGTATATATGTACATCAGATGATAGTGATAATGCATTGGACAGACTGAGTCAAAACAATGTAATTCAAACTTTCCATTTTAATTATGCAACATATTTGCATGAAAAAACACACTGAAACACAATGAAAAGTGCAGTGTGTGCATTATTCTTAGATACAAAATACTCAAAATAAAATGCAGTGTCTCACCCACACTGAAATTGAAATCACAAAAATACAGTACAGCTACTTGCCCCTGACTTAAAATGACAAAAATAAAATGCAGTGTCTCACCCACACTGAAATCACAAAATAAATTCCAGCTAGGGGTGGGCAAAAATATTGATACGGCAATATATCGCGATACATACATTGAATATCGATATCGTATCGGGAGACTATGTATCGCGATATATTGTTTTATCAATATTTTTGCCCACCCCTACTCCACACTGAAAAAAATACATCTAAGCGCATGGAAATATCACATATTAAAGGGGACCTATTATGGCATCTAATACCTATTTTAGACAGGCCTTTAAAGGGAAAGTTCGGTTTTTTACAACCTGGACCTTATTTCTGGCATTTTTTATGGTCGTATACTCACCCAGGCAAGTTTGGTGTCATTTGGAGTCCTTCGGAAGATATTAGGATTTTTTTTGCGAGACCGCTTCTCCATATAACGGTAGTGAACGGGGCACAGACGGACACAGACGTTGCAGCGTCTAAATAACACATGATTGCCGCGAAACTCTTCATTTCTTTTATGAATCACTAGATCTGCTTCCAGGACCCGTTGTCTTCATCCGGGGCTTTGTGTGTATTAAAAAAATCCGTTTGTAAACAAGACCTCTGACCTGCGTGACGTCATCTCTGTGCGCGCATCCCGGACAGCGCTCCGTGTACAGCTGGAGTTCGCTACTGTTAGTTTACCGTTAGTTATTTGAAACATGTCTACATGTCGCATCCACCTCTTTTATTTTTATTAAAGGGGACCTATTATGGCATCTAATACCTATTTTAAACAGGAGTTGAATGTCTTAAAAACAAGCTTTTGATTGTTTTTTGCTAAATAAATTAGAAATTCAGCCTTTAAACCATGTCTTTATCATCACAGTCTCTAACCTCATTATCTATGCGGGATTCTGAGTGGGCGGGGCTATGATAATGAGGCTCTGTGCTGATTGGCTGCCTGCGGGGCCACGTTTACACGTAGCCGGGTATTTACAAAAACGTATATTTCCCCTCTACGTTTTCAAAAATATCCTTGTTTACACGGACCCGCATGAAAACGCTGTTAACGTCATGCCAGCCAATCAGAATCCTGGAAAAAACATCAACAAATGACACGTGTAACTTCCAATTAAGGCTGATTTATGGTTCCGCGTTACACCAACGCAGAGCCTACGGTGTAGGGTACGCGGCGACGCACACCATACGGCGCGCATCGCCGCGTACCCTACACCGTAGGCTCTGCGTCGATTTAACGTGGGACCATAATTCAGGCTTTACTTCCAAGACGGAACGAGAGTCTTTTATATAGAATATAAAACAGGTAAAATACAAGAAAATATTGACGTTGGCCAAACTAATTGTAAACACAGGTTGCACACATGATTCTGGTGAGTTTCTGGTGCATATGTGACGTACTGAAGCTTAAATCTCCGTTTTCCTCTGTTTTCCTCCGAAATTGTTCGGCCGAAAATGGCAAAAAAACACTTTCGGTGTTCGGTGGAATAAGTAGGAAAAAAAACGAACAATTAATAACGGCGTTGCAATATAAGGAAATAGACTGGCCGCTCCCGTAAAGGTTGCGCTCCACAAACATAAATTGTTGGCCAACCAAAAAGTAACCACATAAGAATTTTACCTAACATTCACCAGGAGGTGGAACCAAAACAACATAATGCTGGGAAATTAAAAAATGTTCAGTTTTTTATGTTCAATAAATATTTTCTACCTTGTAATTTTGTAAAAGATTTTTTTCTTTGAAAAGCATGCCTAAATCAAATTTATTTGATTTAGGCAATGGTGAAAAAATTGGCAAAATAAATGAAAAACTGCGAAGAACCATGTTCGGTATTGTTTGGTATTCAGCCAAGTGTTTATTATTATTTTAGTTTATTTTCTATTGGACTGTCCTAACTGGCCACAGCACGACGCAGCGCAATGTTTTGAGCTGAACATTTGTCGGACGTCCTGCTTCTATTTTCTTCCTGTCTCTCGCGTTGAAAGCCGGTTGAAAGCGCTGTAGGAAACAGTCACGGATGGGGAACAGCTGATTCAGTTAGTTGAAATGAGAAGTTATCTCTATGATTCCTCCTCATTTCACTACAAAAACCTCAATAAAGTGGCAGCTGCTGGAGGGAGATGGACAGAGAGCGTCTGATGTCACGCAGTGCTACGATAGTCGGACGCTCACATGCAGTTACACGGTTTTATAGTTGTGGATGTGGTTTGCATTTTGGTTACGTAATGACGGGAGCAGAATCTTATTGGCTCGTAGATCCACATCACACTGGACGGCTCATCCGGGCGGCTGTACAGACACTGGAGAATTTGGTTTCTTTCCTCCTTCTCTGAGTTGGCAGGCTGAGGGGAGATCACTGTATATATGTTAAAGCAAGAAAAAACCTGTTTTTTATAATAGGTCCCCTTTAAATCTGTGATATTAACAATTAAAAATGAAGCTTTTTGCTTTACATGAATACAGTTTTGAACTTAATCTGCATTTGTTCAAAAAACAAGACATTGTGCATTTTTTCCTTAACAAGCAGTATTTCTGTAATCCCAGGCAATGTTTTCATTCACACACAAACAACAAGCAATGATCTTGTTGTATTTACTTTTCCTTTAACAATTTTAATCTATTGGGCAGATTGACCAACGTTTAGATGAAACATGCTTTATTTGTTTAAGTAGAACACCACAGTAAAAATATCTTGCTTGATCTACTTTAAAAAGATTAAGGCGACTTTTTTGCATGAGATTTTTATGTAGATCAAGAAAGACTAGTCTTTGTATAAACGACTTAATTTTTAGTATGTACAAGATTAATTTGCAACTTAATTTTGATAAATAAAGTAAATTTAACAGAATTAAGTTGACTGTACTTGCTAAATGTATTATTTACATACATAAAATTAAGTAGTTTATACAAAGACTAGTCTTTCTTGATCTACATAATAATCTCATGCAAAAAGTTGACTTATTTTTTTTTAAGTAGATCAAGCACAATATTTGTATTTCCTCATCTCCTGGTGCCTGCTTCAAAAAGAGAGGGAATCTGGGAATACTTTAGGAGCTCATGAATGATTCATGATGAACATGAGTCATCCTCCAGCTCACCCCACAATCTTTTTATTTTCACTCCGTCTGAACGCGTGTTTACTCCCCCCCATGTCGAATTAATCACCGCTCCGAAACAGTCATTTAAAGGGGACATATCTATCTATCTATCTATCTATCTATCTATCTATCTATCTATCTATCTATCTATCTATCTATATATATATATATATATATATATATATATATATATATATATATATATATATATATATATATATGTATATATATTTTCTGTCTCAGAAAATTAGAATATTGTGATTTTCTGTAATGCAATTACAAAAACAAAAATGTCATACATTCTGGATTCATTACAAATTAACTGAAATATTGCAAGCCTTTTATTATTTTAATATTGCTGATCATGGTTTACAGTTTAAGAAGACTGAAATATCCTATCTCAAAAAATTTGAATATTCTGGGAATCTTAATCTTAAACTGTAAACCATAATCAGCAATATTAAATAGATAATAAATAATAAAAGGCTTGCAATATTTCAGTTGATTTGTAATGAATCCAGAATGTATGACATTTAATTTTTTTTAATTGCATTACAGAAAATAAAGAACCTTATCACAATATTCTAATTTTCTGAGACAGTCCTGTATATACGTATGTTAGATAGAATCTGTTCTCGAAGGTGCATTTAGGCGTCTGAAGTGATGACTTCAGATGACGGCACCATTTTAAAACTTTTTTTTTTTCAGAATCAGGATTTACTGAGACATCAAATAGAAATAAACACAATTTTCAATGTTTTTTGTTCCCTTACAGGATAAAGTTTAGACGCTCTTGAATATCATACACATGCTATACATGGTTTCCTCGGTGGGAGACGCAGCATAGATGATATTCACAGTTCAGCGATGGGCTTGTGAGGCCAATAAGGATGCTTCTCTTTGTCGAGTTTTCTTTCATGGAAAGTTTCATTCAGGTCCTCAATGGTCATCTGGTCGAAGGGAATCATTTTCTTGAATTTGTCCAGCTGTTTTTCTTCCTGGGCGATACGAGCTTTGGAAGTCTGAATGTCAACGGGCTCAGGAACTTTCAGGGCACTGAACTTCATTTCAAACTCATCTACCATCCTTTAGCCACAGCAGACCTGTAGTAGTTCCAGTCGATGGCAGCAGATTTCTCAGGCAAGTTGTGGCAAGTTTTGCAGAAATAGCATCACTTCTCGTCTTCAGGTTGTTACCATTCTTTCTTTTTCAACAAGCTGCTGAGATTCGATTACATTTCAGATTAGAGTAGAATTGTTTAGTTTTTTTCTGTCTTTATTTCCACCAGACTTCCCATCCTCCTCAGACAGCAGGTCCGTTTCGGTCCGATCTGGGCTCCTTTGGGCACCTAAGTCTTTAGTTATGGCAACGGCCTTCGTGGGCCAGATGTGGCCCAGAGGTCATGAACCGGGTCAAGCTAGTGTGTTCGGCCTGTGTTGTGTGAGTCTAAGTTAGTATTAACGTGGGATTGTGGTCCAAAGGCCGATAGGAACAGTCCCTCGGTCACCTTGAGTCAACGTTATCTGGGACTGAATCTGCTGTATCTTCAACTGGTGCCACAGAGCTGAAGGCCTGAGCTTAAAGCAACGCTGTAGAAGATTTTGACCTCTACGGTTCTTATAATGGATTTAACTTGTAACGCACTTTCCATTCAATGAATCTCAAAGTGCTACACTTAGATCATTATTCATCCATACACATTCTCACTGGTGGTGGTAGCTACAATTTGTAGCCACAGCTGCCCTGGGGCAGACTGACAGAAGCGTGGCTGCCATTCCGCGCCAAACGGCCCCTCCGACCACCACCAAACATTCATACACATTCATACACATTCACACGGGGCAAGCTGGGTAAGGTGTCTTGCCCAAGGACACTACGACAGCAACTGGGATAGAGCGGGATTCGAACCTCCGACCTTCTGATCATTGGACGACCCGCTCTACCACCTGAGCTACTGCCACCACCTTATGTGGTCAGTATAGTAGTACAGGTGGATCCGTTTACCAACTGAAGCTGGGGGGGGGGGGGCTACAAAAGCAACAGACTACTGAAGAAGAACCCCTTGTGTGGTTACATTTACATATAAATCAAGCTACTAGCAATACTCTATCTGAGGATTAAACTGGAGTTTCCAATCCAAGTAAATCCAAGTAAACATGCGCGAGAAGACAATCGATTATTGAGTGAGGTGCTTTCCACTCCGAGACACTAGGTGGTGCCACACACATTTTCAGGTTGGCGTTTTTCTGGTTCCTTCTTAGTTTGTTGGTCTACTTCTTCTACTGTGTTGATATTCTGGCTTTCGTGGTGTCCTCACTTCCAGGAGGGGGGGTCCCGGGCGGTCACTTTAAGATTTAAAGTTCTGCGTTAATTAAACCAACGCAGAGCACACGCCGTTGCTGTGATGGTGTCGTGAACCATTCAGACTTCTCCGTCACTCCATTTCGCGGCGGTGCAAAACCCCCCCAGAGCACTAATTGATACTTTGTTTAGCTTCCGGCTTTTCCGGTCACAGTGAATCAAAGAGATAAGGACAACCATTGTGCAAAAAAAATAAGCCTTTAACAAATGGATCGCTGCAATTCTCAGAAACAACTGGATTCCAGATACCGAAACTTACTTTAATTTCGCCAACAAATCCTGCCTTGAAGTCGGACCGAGCGTCAAGACTTTTGTAAGCCTTCAAGCTTTGCTTCGTGTATTTCCGTGTAGAAATTAAGTACATATAAATATCAGGAAACTGGATTGGTGGCCAAATAATAATGTCCATGGACCACTGGTTCTTGGTAACTGTACCAAATATTAATCGATCCCCAGCCCTAATTTTGTCCAACGCATGTCAGACAAGATGATGGGTAACCATGCCGAGGTATCTCCTCCAACAACAGCATCGGCCGTGTTTTGGTTCCCTGCAGGATAAAGTTCAGGTCCGGTCCCGGTGAGTCCTGACGGATTGTCCCTCTCTCTCTGCGTTGCAGCTTGCCTTCTGCAGATGGAGCTGGTGAACTACGAGCGAGTGAAGGAATATTGCCTGAAAGTCCTTATCAAGGAGGGAAAGAACTTCAAAGCCCTGTACCGATCCGGAGTGGCCTACTACCACCTGGGAGACTACCAGAAGGCCCTGGACTACCTGAAGGAGTCCCACAAGCAGGAGCCAACAGGTGAGCGGGGAAAGATCGGTTAAAGGTAAAGTCAGCGGCTTTTCGTGTCAAAGGATCCCGAATAACAAACCTTCTTCAGGGAGAGTCCCACAAGTCAGACCCAGGTCTCTGCTCCTTATGGTGCTTTTCCACTAGATCAGGGGTCGGCAACCCAAAATGTTGAAAGAGCCATATTGGACCAAAAACACAAAAAAAAAATATGTCTGGAGCCGCAAAAAATTAAAAGTCTTGTATCAGCCTTAGAATGAAGGCAACACATGCTGCATGTATCTATATTAGTTATAACTGGGGAAGATTTTTTTTTTCATTATGCACTTTGAGAAAAAAGTTGAAACATCGAGAAAAAAGTGGAAATGTCAAGAAAAAAGTCGAAATGTCGAGATTAATGTTGAAGTAAAATCTCGAGAAAAAAGTTGAAATGTTGAGAAAAAAGTTGAAATGTCGAGATTAAAGCAGCACTATGTAACTTTTCCACCTTAATCTAATATTTCCAGAGTCATTGTGATGGTACATCAACTTCCAACAGGTTTAATGAACCTCTGTCATGGTCTGAGGGGTCTGTATCGCCTTCACTGGCACTATGTAACTTTGAGGTGGATGGTAGGAACCCTTCCACACTACTGGTAAAGCACTACCGCTTTTGTCCAAAGGAGCCGCCAAACTCAACAAAAGCTGAAAGTTACATTGTGCTGCTTTAATGTTAAAGTACAATCTCGAGAAAAAAGATGAAATGTTGAGAAAAAAGTCGAAATGTCGACAAAAAAGTCGAAATGTTGAGAAAAAAGTCGATATTTAGAGAAAAAATAAGTAATAATTACAATTGTCACTGTAATTGTAACTTGTAATTATTACAATTACAGTAATAATGTCGAGATTAAAAAGGAAAGGAAAAAGGAAGAAAAAAAGAGAAAAAATAAGAAAAAAAGGTCAAACAGTTTTGAAAAAACTCTAGGAGCCACTAGGGCGGCGCCAAAGACCCTAATGCGGCTCTAGAGCCGCGGGTTGAAAACCCTTACACTAGTACCTACTCAGCCCGACTCAACTCGCCTTGCCTTTGTGCTTTCCCACTAGGGGTCTAACGTGCAGAGTAGATACTTTTCTGTAACTATTCTGCTGAGGTTCTAAGCGGCTGAGTCGGGCTGTGATATCATCACACTACAGGCCACCGATTGGTCGGGGGGTTGGAGTCAGACGTCTGAGTCAGGATGTGACATCAGAGAAAGAGACTCTGACGGAGATTCTGGTTCATTTTATTCCAACAGCAACGGCAGCAGAAGTCTGTTTGGTGGTCACAAGACATTCCAGGCACTTTTCATATTTTTTTTCTGTTATCATCAGATATTCACTCTTATTCAGTTAGAGGTCGGAAGAACTTTCATTTACCTCTTTGTCGAACCTCCAGTCACAAATCCTTTATCAAATTCCATGGCCCTCAACTCTGGAACTCTTTAAATAGATCTCTTAAGTTTGCATCATCCTTAAAAATGTTTAGGACCAGCTTGGTGGGGAATCTCTTACCTAGGCAAAATTAATAGGCTATTCTAATTGAAATGAAATTGCCATTTTATTTTTTTGTTTGTGTGTTTATTGTGTTTTTCTTTGTTTTTGTGATTTTGTATTGAGGGGGAGGATTTTCGGGCTTCTTTTCCTCTCCTGCACAATTATTTGTCCTTGTATTGTTAATATAATTACTGTTTTATCATTGTGCATATGAATAAAATAAAAAATAAAAAATAAATAAATAAAAAACTCTGAGGTGCAGATGTTTATAAACCTGGTGCTGAGGAGAAAATTAAAAAGGGATCTAGACGGCGATAAGGAACGACAAGATCTACCAGGAGCTCTGTCTCTTCATAGCTGCTCACGGCTCCAGCTGACTTTTCAGCAGCGCAGAGACAAACTAAAAACATTAAAAAGCGTCGCCGCTTGAAGCTTCTCTCACTCTCATTTCTTAACTTGGTATTGAACACAAGCCACAGACCCAGCAGCACATCTATCATCTCCTCCAGGTTCTACATCTTTAGTGTTGTTGTCTTCTTACTTTAGATACACAATCAAATACGTCACAGCAGCTTCGCTCCAACCTCCTACTTCTCAAATAAACGAGGGCGAGGTGAGTCGAGTCGGGTTGAGTAGGTACTAGTGGAAAAGCGCCATAAGTGTCATCCAGATGTGTTCCTGTTGTTCAGGAACAGGTAGCGACCTTTAAAAGCCTTTTCCACGAACAAGGCCAGGCAGGGACACGAGGGACGGAGGCAGCTCATTAGGAGGCTGGAAACAGTGTCATGGCTGAAGGCGTGAAACTCACGGGGGACGACGGCGGGGGAACGAGGAGAGGATTGCCAAAGAAATTACTCTTAAACATTCATGTGGCATCAACCCTGCAGGGCTCAGGCCGTATTTCTGCCTCAGCTCTTTTGTTAAGGTGAACTAAGTTGTGATTCGGTGGCGTTAGAATAAACCACTTTGTTTTAGTTTAAGTGGGAGATTTACGAGCAAATCGATGCGCCGCTTCCTGTCCGAGCGGGAAGTAAAGTGGCCTTTTCCTGTCTTTGTTTCCCAGACACCAATGTCATCCGCTACATCCAGCTGACAGAGATGAAGATCCGCCGAAACGCCCAGAGGGAGAAGAAGGAGGCGACATGAACGCCCTCGAACCCGCCACCCCCGACCCCCGACCCCCCACGTGCCGCTCAGACCTTAAACCCTGTGAGTCGGAGCCTTCGGTGTCAAACTGTACTTGTTTTGCTTTTTCTGCCTTGCACAGCGCACGGTTGCCAGTTTCGTGATTGAACTTTATTGTCGTGTGCTTTGGAGTGTTTTATTTATTTATTCTTTTGAGAACAAACAAACAAGAAAAAAGCACCAGATTTTGAGTTTTTCTCTGCTAAAACCGCCAAACATGTCCAGCTTGAATCCATCCCGAGCGTGTTTGGAAACCAGACGGATGCACTGCCAGTCCAGACGGCGCACTTGCACGGGCCGACGGGTGCGACAGGACGCTCCCGTCGCACGCGTCGGTTCTGAAAGTAGCGCAAAGTCACACTTTTTTATACATCCCAGAAAAGAAAAGAAAAAATCCCCCCCAAAAAGTGCTTTCGGTGAGCAGGTTCCCGCTCACCGTTTTTAAAGGGCATCAAGAGCACATGGTTGGTTTATAAATACATATCACTAAATGTAAATAGGCTACTTTCTAAAGTCGTGTGAGAATATGAAACTAAGAGGAAGCTATTTGTGTATGTCGATCGGAAGCACTTCGTCCTCAGCATTTAATGTAAAAGACCTTAAGTGTATATTAAAGGTTTGTGTGCAATAAAATGTGTCTGGTATTTTCATCTTTTCTGTGTCGCTGTACAATTTCCTGTTTCTTTTTCTTTTTGGTTATAAGCTGAAACATACAGAGAAAAATAAAAATAATATTTTAGAGGAGGAAGATTTGGAGGAAGATGCACAAGTCGAAATGTCGAGATTAATGTTGAAGTACAATTTCCAAAAAAAAAGTTGAAATGTCGAGAAAAAAGTTGAAATGTCGAGAAAAAAGTCGAAATGTCGAGGTTAAAAAGGAAAGGAAAAAGGAAGAAAAAAAGGGAAAAAAGAAAAAAAAAAGAGAAAAAAAGAAGAAAAAATGCAAAATTTCGACTTCATTCTTGAAATTGTATTTCAAAATTAATCTCAACATTTCGACTTTTTTCTCGACATTTCAAGTTTTTTCTCAAAGTGCACAATAAAAAAAAATCTTCCCCTCTCAAATATTTTTTCTCCTGCATAGCCCTAATACGCTATAGAAACAAATCAGTGGAAAACAGCCAGATCAAATCTGATCTTCAACACTTAAAGAATGTGACACTAGTATTTATAAATGGTACTACTGCGTATTATATCATATAAACACCAGTTGTTGGGAACAAAGTTGGATTTTGTTTCAATTCATGACGTTTAAGTCAAAGATAAGACAAAATGCCTAATCAATTTCCCCCCAGGATTTTACTCAAATCAGTGTGTTTCAGTGCAAATACAAGTCAGTGGTCAACAGCATCATCCTCCACCTAAACAACGTCAACAACGTCCATCAGTTCAGCTTATTCAGGGTCAAAGTTCACGCAGACGACGAGGCGTCCACATCGTTCCTCCAGCAGCTGCAGTTGAAGTTCAGTTTCTTGGTTAGTTCGGTCACATTCAGCAGTTCCCAGGAAAAAAAGAAAAGTATTCACATTTACATGTTTATCAAGTCCCCCGTAAAGATGGAGGGGGGTCAGAAATTAGAGGTCACGTGATGTTTGGAAGCTAAATGAGACATTCAGGCGTCCAGAGGATGTTGGATCTGATCTTCACATAACTGATGATCTTTTCTTGGTAGAAGCAGATTCTTCCTTAATTGTACGTTAATGTGCCGATAAAATCAACAAAAACTATAAAAATAGACAAATAAAATTGATAAAAATCACAATAATAATTACAATTAAATAAACCAAGGAATAAAACTGTTGATGATTTCCTTTTATTTTATTTCAAATTAAAATAAAATAAATGAAATCATAAGAAAATGTATTTAACCGAAAATAAACGTATCAATAAAAACTGTTATAAAATGACAAAATAAAGTAAAGCAACCAAAATATATAAATAATAAAGTAAAAAAATAAAATAACGCCATTCGAGGATAAAACGTGTAAATAAGCTTCATTCAGACCATTTTGTCACTAATCTATTTTGTCATAGTTTTATTATTATTATTATTTCAGCATTGTTTATACACTTATAGACACTTATGACTGACGCTCCTCACTTTTATCTATTTTTTTGACCTGACCAGCCTTTTCATTCTTTTTTGCTTCTCACAACAAAAATAAATACTTTGAGCTGAGACGCTGACATTTAAAAATATAAATCGGTGTTTAAAAATGTATCTAACGAGTTCTGATGTGTTGAAGCTACCTGGTTTACCTGCTCTACCTGGTTTAAAACCTCCTGAAGACAAATAAAAAGAGCATCCACGAGAGAGAACCCGAACAAATGACCTTAGAAAGAACCTTAGAAAAGACGAACCGAGACAATTAACGTGGCAAAATCAAGGCAATTCAATAAATTATAGAAATAAATATCCATGAGATATTTCAATCAATGCCTAAAATGAAATAAAACACATATAAATAATCAGGAAAACCCTGTGAACCTTTTCCAGTTTGATGCTCACACACAGAAATCTGCAGCAGCATCTGCATCCCTCATCTCAGCGTTATCAAGTAGGTCATGAGGCAAACATGCACAGATAAGCCCCGCCCACTGGCCCCGCCCACGCGCCCGCTTGGACAGAGACTTGCGAAATTAATCAATAAGGCATAAAATCAGTGAATTCTTTCACGTACATTATTATCATTAGTAGTGGTATTATCATTAGGGGGGGGTGCTCTTATGAAACAGTACTTCATGTCTGAGGGACATCAGCATGTCGTCGACGTAGGGGGTGACAGCAGGTGACGAGCAGTACTCGAGTTGAGTGGGATGAGGGGGGATGAGGGGGTACGGCATCTCCCCTGAAATAAAAACAGTCCAAATCATCCCCCCTGTAAAACTGCCATCCCCCCTTTCCATCCCTTATGTCATTTCATCAATGAATGTGGTTTTACTGCTATTTCAACATTTAGAGTCATCACCAGAAAAATAACACCAGAAAAATATGACAATTTTCACCTGTTTCAGGTAAATCTTCACTTGAAATAAGTAGGAAAATCTATCAGTGGGACAAGATTTATCTTCTTATTACAAGAAAAAAAAATCTTGTTCCACTGGCAGATTTTTCTACTTATTTTAAGTGAAAATCTACTTGAAACAGGTGAAAATTGTTGTTTTTTCCAGTGATGAGTCTTATTTTAAGTGTAATGAGATTTTTTTTGACTAAAAATGAGACATTTTAACTAGAAATAAGACAAATATTCTTGTTAAGATTTTGAGTTTTTGCAGTGATCCATTTTACTTATCCTGTGAAGGACAGAGTCATATTGATAAGTTCAGAAAACAGTTTTTTATTGTTGTGTTTTGATGTATTTGATGTAAGCCCAGTGGATATTTAAAGCTTACAGAAGGCTGCATTTAACTGCTGCTATGTCATTCCTGCAGTATTTCTGCAGGTGTTTTGGTCACTGCTATTATTTGTAATATATTATATTATTTGTAATCAGCACAAATTATCTGTCCCCATATGATAAAATCCACCATCCCCCCTGATTTTTTTTTACAACTCGAGTACTGGTGACGAGTGCAAGAAGAACAAGAATCCACCAGGAGTGCAGGAGTGAGACATAAACTGCAGACACAGGTGAGTTCAAATGATAAAAAAATAGAAATAAACGATAAAAAAACAAAGAAATGAGGCTTTACATTCATGACGCTTCCCAAAAGTGCACTTGAGTAAATGCACAATCTTGAAGTCCAGCTTGAAGTGAGAGGCGCGTGGAAAGCTTGGTGACGGTGTCGGAACTGCTCTGCTGTGAAGTCCCTCCTGGTCCGTGTCCTGGTCCTGGTCCTGGTCCTGGTTCCGGTTCCTGGTCCTGGTCCCGGTCCTGGTTCCTGGTCCCAGACAGCACACCGGGCCTGGCAACGCAGGACTTTCAGGCTTTCATGCTTCGTCTCAGCTGCTTTTGATGCCAAATCGGTCAATTATCTTGCAAAACGAAGTCGGGTATTAACAGTAAATGCCTTATTTCAGAGGAACTGGGTTCTGCAGAAGTAACAGTCGGGCCGGGGGCGGCTTCAGGACCAGAACCCGGGTTTGTAGCGGTACGGCGAGTCCTTGGGCAGGCTGCCCTCGGGCCTGCAGAGCGGCACCGTCCCGTCCCGGCACTGGCTCTCGTCCAGCCGGTCCAGCAGGGTCCCGTTCTTGGCGCGGGGGGAGTAGGGGGTGGGGGCCTCCAGGGGGGTGGGTGGCACCGCCGGGTCCCGCCCGAACTCCACGGTGGGCGGCGTCTCCGTGCTGGAGGTGTGGGCCGGGGACTCCCCGTTGCCCAGCGTCCCTCCGTTCCCCCGGGGTCTGGCGTCGGCCCGGAGCACGTCGCCGCAGCGGGTCCTCGGGGACGGCCGCGGACGGGCCACGAAGTCCAGGGTTTTGGGCCGTTCGGGGGCGCAGCGGCGCCGGGGCGTCGGGGGGAACACCAGGTTGGGGTCCGGGAGCCGGGGGACCTCGGAGGCTGCGGGGAAAACCAGAACAAGGGTCAACCATCACACACCGAGACTGGAAGGTTACGAAGGTTTCCTTCCCAACCAGAGAAGAGGAAGAAAAGAGAGAGAAAACTGCCCTCCAGAGCTGCACCACTTTGGAATAAGTTACAAGAACTTAGGAAGAAAATGATGATTCATTTTTAGCAGAGATTCTAAACCTGGGTGGATGGATGGATGGATGGATGGATGGATGGATGGATGGATGGATGGATGGTTGGTTGGATGGAAGGATGGGTGGATGGATGGTTGGTTGGATGGATGGATGGTTGGTTGGATGGAAGGATGGTTGGATGGAAGGATGGGTGGATGGATAGTTGGTTGGATGGTTGGTTGGATTGATGGATGGATGGTTGGATGGTTGGTTGGATGGAAGGATGGGTGGATGGATGGTTGGTTGGATGGATGGATGGTTGGTTGGATGGAAGGATGGTTGGATGGAAGGATGGGTGGATGGATAGTTGGTTGGATGGTTGGTTGGATTGATGGATGGTTGGTTGGATGGTTGGTTGGATGGGTGGATGGATAGTTGGTTGGATGGTTGGTTGGATTGATGGATGGATGGTTGGTTGGATTGATGGATGCATGGTTGGATGGATGGATGATGGGAGGATGGATGGATGGATGGATGGATTGATGGACGGACGGACGGACGGATGGATGGATGGATGGATGGTTGGTTGGATGGAAGGATGGGTGGATGGATGGATGGATGGTTGGTTGGATTGATGGATGGATGGTTGGTTGGATGGAAGGATGCATGGTTGGATGGATGGATGATGGGAGGATGGATGGATGGATGGATTGATGGATGGATGGATTGATGCATGGATGGATGCATGGATGGATGGATGGATGGATTGATGGATGGATGGATGGATGGATGGATGGATGGATGGATGGATGGATGGATGGATGGATGGATGGATGCATGGATGGATGGATGGATGGATGGATGGATGGATGGATGGATGGATGATGGATGGATGGATTGATGCATGGATGGATGCATGGATGGATGGATTGATGCATGGATGGATTGATGGATGGATGGATGGTTGGTTGGATGGATGGATTGACTTCTTCTTCCGGCTCTCAGCGAAGGCGGACGCTTTTTCTGCTCCTCTCCCTTATCAACCTTCCCTGCCTGCTTTTGTCCGTCTTGACTCAGAGCCTCTCATTTCCACTCCTCCGAAAACTCTACAATCATGGAATTGATTAACTGGTCTCTCAGCACAATTGACCAAATTTTTGCAACGAGAAGACAGGGGGTAAGGGAGCCCTCTTGCCCCGATGGAACTTTTTTTGCTGGTTACACAATGGATTCCTACAAAAATTGGAAGCCGTTGTGCCTCAAGATCTTGACCGTCGAGGACGTTGAAGACGCCTTCATAATTGGATTTATGATAGCAGGATTTCTTCTAATTGGAGTGGGGATTTTCCTGGCCTATCGACAATCTCGTAAGTCGGCGAAAGCCGTTCTGGCCCTCTCTGAGCTGCCTGACGTTGCTGAAGGAATAATAACTAATAACTCTAGAGCAGGGCCGCAAGCTGGATGCGATCCTTGAACAGAATCGCAGGCTAGCGGCGGTCTTCGAGCTCGTTAGCAAGATGGAGAACACCTTGGAGAAGCTGGGTACTCGGCTTGGCGGGAATTGATCACAAATTCGTCTGATTGGAGTTGCCATTGATGAACCAGAGACTGAAAGGCAAACGGAAAATTACTGGGCTGCCTGCTCTCAAGAATTGTTGATATTATAATATGCCCTTGACGGAGTGGCTTGGCAGGCCTCTTCGGTCACAATCTCCCTGGAGCAATGTAAACAAGACGACTCTGCCCAAACCTTCCCCTCTCCCACGAACACCTGCAGATCTTCCTCCCAGAACTGTACCGAGCTGCCTGATAACATCAAGGACATTTTGGCTGAGGAGCTCTGGGCGAAGGTTCACGGACTTATCGCACACACACACTCATTGACAACCAAACACCCCCCCCCCCATCCAACGCCTACCCTGGCAAAACAAAAACCACATGAACTTATAACGGAATAATTCATAGATTTCTGCAGAGATGTTCCTCTGTACAGACCATCGTACGGAGGAACATCTCTGAGGCCTGAGGGAAACCCGCCGGGCCGGTACCGGTACCTGCGCTGGGCAGCGCCGTCTTCTCCGGCAGCGGCTCCAGGCTGCCGGCGGGGCAGCTCTTCTTGATGGCGCCGTCCGACGGTGTCCGGCGGAGGCTGCGGGAGGAAGTGGGCGCGTAGGGGATGTGGGTGGGCGTCAGCGACTGGCGGGGGTTCCGCTTGAAGCTCTCGATGTGGGTGTTGACCAGCGGGTTGCCCGGGCTGTGGGCCGGCCTCGGGGCCGGGACGTAGGGGGGGGAGAACGGCGGGCGGGCCGGCGGCGAGGCGGCGGCCCGGCACACCACCAGCTCCTCGGTGTCGGCACGCAGCAGCGAGCGCGTGGAGTTGCAGTCTGACAGCGGGGACAGGGTCAGCAGCGTGTAGGCGGCGGGTTGACCCCGCTCGGGCCCTGGCGGCGCCGGGGGCTTCAGCGGGCTTTCCCGCCGGAACAGCCGGCGGGTGGGGGAGCTGGCGACGCGGCGCGGGCCGCCGGCCCGGTGGAAGAAGCCCTCCCAGCGGGGCTTGATGCCGCCCTCCGGCTGGGCCAGGCTCAGCAGGCTGCAGCCCAGGCCCACGCCCGCCAGCAGCGCCCCGCAGCCCAGCAGCACCAGCTCGGACCGCCGGCCCCCCCCGGGGCTCCTCTTGCAGGGGGGGGTCCCGGGGGCCTGGCCGCTCAGGCAGTACTCCTCCACGGTGCTGTCGGAGGCCGACGAGCCCTGGGAATCCTTCTGGAAGGGCAGGCAGAGGTAGGACTGGCCGGGGGCGGCGCCCGGCTCGCTGGTGAAGCAGCAGTCTTCGTTTTCTGAGAGAACAGAACGTTAACTTCATCAGTCACATGTTACAGCCACAACTTCCTGAGATATTACTAAACCACAAAGTTCCACAAGGAACCAGTACAAAAGCTAAATTTTGATGGATTGATGGATGGATGCATGGAGAGTTAGTTGGATGGATGCATGGTTGGATGGATGGATGATGGATGGATGAGGGATGGATGGACGAAAAAAAAATAAAATCAACAAAAGAAAAGAAAATCATTACAATTAAAAAAGGAAAACAAAACAACACATACAACTACATAAAAGAAAACTAAAATGTAATTTAATTAACAAAATAAAACTATATTTAAAATGAATGAAATAAACAAACAAATGATACTAATGTTCCTAAAGTTCCTGATAAAATAAAATAAAAAATGACATTACCAAAATAAAAGAAAATAAAAAAGCAAAAAAAAACAAACAAAATTAAACAAATAAAAAAAATAAAAAATAAAAACGATGGAAAAGTAAAATCAAATTGACAAAACAAATAAAAATAATTGAAATGAAGGAAAAGGATGCTGGCTACTTGAGACGGTTCACATGAATAACGGAGCTGCAACACGTCTTGAACACATTTGTTGTTCAAATTCCTCTGGAATCCGAGCGACTCCGTGAAATCGCTGCTCGGATTCCATCGGTCTAATTTTAGTTCATACGAGCTGCAGACACGCAGACACATCTGTGAGCATCCGCCGACAGCTGAGAGCAGAGGGGCCGGCAAGGGGCCGGTAGGGGCGGTAAGGGCTGGTGGGGGGGCCATGGGGGCTGATGGGTGTCTGGGGGGGTGATGGGGGGCCATGAGGGGCCGGGGGTGCCAGAGGGGGCCATGGGGTGTCTGGGGGGACCAGTAAGGGAGGTGGGATGCTGTGAGGGCCGGTGGGGGCCCTTGGGGGACTGCTGAGGGGCCGTGGGGGCCAGTGGGGGGTCGGTAAGGGCCGATGGGGGCCGGCGGGTGTCTGGGGGGGCCAGTGGAGGGTTGTGGGGGCCCTTGGGGGGCCGGTGAGAGGTTGGTGAGGGCCGATGGGGGCTGGCAAGGGCCCTTGGAGGGTTGTGGGGGTTCTGGGGGGGCCGGTAAGGGCCGGAAAGGGCCGATGGGGGCTGGCAAGGGCCCTTGGGGGGGCTGCTGAGGGGCCTTGGGGCCAGTGGGGGGCTGTGGGGGACTGGTAAAGGGCCGTGGGGGCCGGTAAGGGCCGATGCGGGGCTGGTAAGGGGCCGTGGTGGCCCTTGGGGGGCCAGTGAGGGGCCGTGGGGGCCAGTAAGGGCCGATGGGGGACCAGTAAGGGCCCATGGGGGCCAGTGGGAGGCCAGTAAGGGCGGATGGGGGGCCGGTAAGGGCCGATGTGGGGCTGGTAAGGGGCCGTGGTGGCCCTTGGTGGGCCAGTGAGGTGCCTTGGGGGTCTGTGGGGGCCGGTAAGGGCCGGTGGGGGGCCAGTGAAGGGCCCTTGGGGGCCTCCCAGCTCTCTCACCGTGCGAGGGCGGCGGTCCTGCTTACCCATCTCCAGGAGACTGGGGACCCCGGGAACCGCTGGGCTGTGTCTGGGGGACCGGCGGAGGTTGGGGGCGCTGCAGGACCGCTGCCTGCTGCCCTCGTGGGGGGGCTTCACGCTGCCGGAGGAGAGGAGGCCGTTTAACAACACGTCCCATTAAAAACCATCAGTGAACACGTGGCTGCCGGCCTCACCTGGCGTCGGCGCTGTGCTCCCGGTAGATGCCACACCCCCGGCCCCGCCCCTTGTTCCTGGAGCCCCGCCTCTCCATCTCCTCCTCGTCCAAGCCCCGCCCCCAGGCCGCACACCCCTCCCCCGGAGTCACTGCAAGAGAGCAGGGAGAGCTATGATTGGTGCACGCGGCGGCGGCGTGTTTACTAAACCTCTAGTTGGTGTTTAGTAAAGCCTCTAGTTAGTGTTTACCAAAGCCTCTAGTTAGTGTTTACTAAACCTCTAGTTAGTGTTTACTAAAGCCTCTAGTTAGCATCTAGTTAGTGTTTACTAAACCTCTAGTTAGTGTTTACTAAAGCCTCTAGTTAGTGTTTACTAAACCTCTAGTTAGTGTTTACTAAACCTCTAGTTAGTGTTTACTAAAGCACCTAGTTAGTGTTTACCAAAGCCTCTAGTTAGTGTTTACTAAACCTCTAGTTAGTGTTTACTAAAGCCTCTAGTTAGCATCTAGTTAGTGTTTACTAAACCTCTAGTTAGTGTTAGTAAACCTCTAGTTAGTGTTTAGTAAACCTCTAGTTAGTGTTTACTAAACCTCTAGTTAGTGTTTACTAAAGCACCTAGTTAGTGTTTAGTAAACCTCTAGTTAGTGTTTACTAAACCTCTAGTTAGTGTTTACTAAAGCCTCTAGTTAGTGTTTACTAAAGCACCTAGTTAGTGTTAGTAAACCTCTAGTTGGTGTTTACTAAACCTCTAGTTAGTGTTAGTAAACCTCTAGTTAGTGTTAGTAAACCTCTAGTTAGTGTTTACTAAAGCCTCTAGTTAGTGTTTACTAAACCTCTAGTTAGTGTTTACCAAAGCCTCTAGTTAGCATCTAGTTAGTGTTTACTAAACCTCTAGTTAGTGTTTACTAAACCTCTAGTTAGTGTTTACTAAAGCACCTAGTTAGTGTTTAGTAATCCTCTAGTTAGTGTTTACTAAACCTCTAGTTAGTGTTAGTAAACCTCTAGTTAGTGTTTAGTAAAGCCTCTAGTTAGTGTTAGTAAACCTCTAGTTAGTGTTAGTAAACCTCTAGTTAGTGTTAGTAAACCTCTAGTTAGTGTTAGTAAGCCTCTAGTTAGTGTTTAGTAAAGCCTCTAGTTAGTGTTAGTAAACCTCTAGTTAGTGTTCACTAGTTAGTGTTTACTAAAGCCTCTAGTTAGTGTTAGTAAACCTCTAGTTAGTGTTTACTAAACCTCTAGTTAGTGTTTAGTAAAGCCTCTAGTTAGTGTTTACTAAAGCCTCTAGTTAGCATCTAGTTAGTGTTTACTAAAGCCTCTAGTTAGTGTTTACTAAACCTCTAGTTAGCATCTAGTTAGTGTTTACTAAAGCCTCTAGTTAGTGTTTACTAAAGCCTCTAGTTAGCATCTAGTTAGTGTTTACTAAAGCCTCTAGTTAGTGTTTACTAAAGCCTCTAGTTAGCATCTAGTTAGTGTTTACTAAAGCCTCTAGTTAGTGTTTACTAAACCTCTAGTTAGTGTTTACTAAAGCCTCTAGTTAGTGTTTACTAAACCTCTAGTTAGTGTTTACTAAAGCACCTAGTTAGTGTTTACTAAACCTCTAGTTAGTGTTTAGTAAACCTCTAGTTAGTGTTTACTAAACATCTTGTTAGTGTTTACTAAACCTCTAGTTAGTGTTAGTAAACCTCTAGTTAGTGTTTAGTAAAGCCTCTAGTTAGTGTTAGTAAACCTCTAGTTAGTGTTTAGTAAAGCCTCTAGTTAGTGTTAGTAAACCTCTAGTTAGTGTTAGTAAACCTCTAGTTAGTGTTTAGTAAAGCCTCTAGTTAGTGTTTAGTAAAGTCTCTAGTTAGTGTTAGTAAACCTCTAGTTAGTGTTCACTAGTTAGTGTTTACTAAAGCCTCTAGTTAGTGTTTAGTAAAGCCTCTAGTTAGTGTTTACTAAACCTCTAGTTAGTGTTTAGTAAACCTCTAGTTAGTGTTTACTAAACCTCTAGTTAGTGTTCACTAGTTAGTGTTTACTAAACCTCTAGTTAGTGTTTACTAAAGCCTCTAGTTAGTGTTTACTAAAGCCTCTAGTTAGTGTTTAGTAAACCTCTAGTTAGTGTTTACTAAAGCCTCTAGTTAGTGTTTACTAAACCTCTAGTTAGTGTTTACTAAAGCCTCTAGTTAGTGTTTACTAAACCTCTAGTTAGTGTTTAGTAAACCTCTAGTTAGTGTTAGTAAACCTCTAGTTAGTGTTAGTAAACCTCTACTTATTGTTCACTAGTTAGTCTTTACTAAAGCCTCTAGTTAGTGTTCAGTAAAGCCTGTAGTTAGTGTTTAGTAAAGTCGGCGGCTGCGGTAGCCGTAGCGGCGGCGGCTCCACTCACGCTGGATGGCTCTCAGCCGCGGCAGGACCGTGGGGCTGTTGGGGGGGCTGGAGCCGCTGCTCAGCAGGCTCCTCCGGCGGTCGTGGGACGGCGACGCCTGCACCGTGATCTTGTGCTGAAAGTCTGCAGGAGTCCAATGGAAAGGCGTTAAATTAAACGTGCCGTCACCCGCTGAACCACTGCACCTCTGGGTCTCGGTGGGCCGGACTCTGATTGGTGGTGGAAATCGACACAGGAGCTGGAAATAAAGATACTTAAAACACTAGAAACGAGGTTGTTTCATGTGACGTCAGGTGAGATTAGTGGCGTGGCCTTGTGCACAGCCAATGGCTCGCTGTCGTCACTTTTGCCTCGCAGCGTTTAGCAGTAACTTTACTTTTGAGCTGTAAATAAAGCTCTCGTACTGAACACCAACTGGACCTGGACCAGATAACGTGGACCAGTGAACGTGGGTTCCAGTGAACCCGGACCAGTGAACGGATCAGTGCTCACGCCAGTTCGTCACGGGGCCAGTTCGTCACGGGGGAGTAGGGGTGTCATTACCGATGTGAGTCGCTACCCGATTTGAGTCACACATGCGCAGTCGCGTCCAACATCGTCGGCCATCTTGGAAAGCAACATACGGCAACACCACTTGGACAAACTACAGTTATGTCGCCAGACTTGATAGACAAGATCTAAACACACACTTGTTTTGATATACACTACTCACAATAAGTTAGGGATATTATTATTTACATGATTGTTTTTCCTATTTGGTCTGAATTTTAATGAAATAAGTAAAAGTTCCCTTTGATATTACTAATGATGAATGAGAAGAAACACCATTTTCATTAGTTTAATATTACCCCAAAAATGTAGACAATAAAAATAGTGTATGTATGTATATATATATATATATATATATATATATATATATATATATATATATATATATATATATATATATATATATATATATATATATATATATATATACTGTATATAGTGTGTGTTTAGATATGATCATATATAGAGAGAGATGCATAGATATGTTCATATTTTTTCAGTTGGGAATGGTATAAACTAACACATTTTTAACATTACATTACAATCATTTTACATTCATAGAGCTGGATTTGGATTTCCTATAAAAGTTTTGGTAATGAAAAAAGGCCAGGATTTATCTGATGTTTGATGTGCACTCTTATATTCGACTATAAATGCGACTCACATCGGGTAATGACAGTTTGTCCAAGTGGTGTTGCCGTATATTGCTTTCCAAGATGGCCGATGATGTTGGACGCGACTGAGCATGTGTGACTCAAATCGGGTAGCAACTCACATCGGGTAATGACAACAGGTAATTATGAAAACCAAAGTCACACTTCCCAACGTCCCACCCACAATGCATCAGTCGGGCGTATCTACCTGACGGCAGGCTGATCCTGTTCCCATCCTTGAGTTTAAGGCGGTTGCGGCGGAACTTGCCCTGCCTCTTCTCCACGTGAGGCTTCTCCTGGTAGAGCTGGTGGATGATGATGTTCAGCTCCCGCTCCAGGATGTGGATCTCCCGCTCCGCCAGTTCCTGCTCGCGCTTCCGCAGCGCCTCCTCCTGGCACTTCTGCTGCAGCGCGGCCTGGGTCAGCTCCTCCTCCCAGGACCGCAGCTCCTGAGGAAACCGCTGGTTAGTGTTTGGTAAACCTCTAGTTAGTGTTGGGTAAACCTCTAGTTAGTGTTGGGTAAACCTCTAGTTAGTGTTGGGTAAACCTCTAGTTAGGGGTTCAATAAAGCCTTTAGTTAGTGTTTAGTAAACCTGTAGTTAGTGTTTAGTAAACCTCTAGTTAGTGTTGGGTAAACCTCTAGTTAGTGTTTAGTAAAGCCTCTAGTTAGTGTTCATTAAACCTCTAGTTAGTGTTTATTAAAACGTTAGTTAGTGTTCATTAAACCTCTAGTTAGTGTTTAGTAAAGCCTCTAGTTATCCATCCATCCATTCATCGTCCGCCGCTTTATCCGTTACCGGGTCGCGGGGGCAGCAGCCTCAGCAGGGATGCCCAGACTTCCTTCACCCCAGACACTTCCTCCAGCTCTTCTGAGGGGAGTCCGAGACGTTCCCAGGCCAGCCGAGAGACATAGTCTATCCAGCGTGTCCTGGGTCTTCCTCGGGGTCTCCTCCCGGTGGGACATGCCTGGAACACCTCCCTAGGGAGCGCCCCCCCACCCTGCGGAGGAAACTCATCTCTAAGGGAGCGTCCAGCCACCCTGCGGAGGAAACTCATCTCGGCCGCTTGTATCCGCGATCTTGTCCTTTCGGTCACTACCCAAAGTTCATGACCATAGGTGAGGGTAGGGGCGTAGATTGACCGGTAAATCGAGAGCTTCGCCTTTTGACTCAGCTCCTTCTTCACCACGACGGCCCGGTACATCGACCGCATAACTGCGGACGCTGCACCGATCCATCTGTCAATCTCACGCTCCATCGTTCCCTCACTCGTGAACAAGATCCCGAGATAGTTGAACTCCTCCACCTGAGGCAGGACTTCTCCACCCACCCGGAGAACGCACGCCACCCTTTCCCTGTGGAGAACCATGGCCTCGGTCTTGGAGGTGCTGATTCTCATCCCTGCCGCGTCGCACTCGGCCGCAAACCGCCCCAACGCATGCTGGAGGTCCCGGTCTGATGAAGCCAACAGGACAACATCATCCACAAAAAGCAGAGATGAAATCCTGAGGTTCCCAAACCGGAACCCCTCACGGCCCCTGGCTGCTCCTAGAAATCCTGTCCATAAAAATTATGAACAGGACCGGTGACAAAGGGCATCCCTGCCGGTGTCCAACATGCACCGAGAACAAGTCTGACTTACTGCCGGCAATGCGAACCAGACTCCTGCTCCGATCATACAGAGACCGGACAGCCCTTAATAGAGGGCCCCGGACTCCATACTCACTGAGCACCCCCCACAGAATGCCTCTAGCCTCTAGTTAGTGTTTGGTAAAGCCTCTAGTTAGTGTTTAGTAAACCTCTAGTTAGTGTTTAGTAAACCTCTAATCAGTTTTCAGTAAAGCCTCTAGTTAGTGTCTAGTTAGCGCCCGTCAGGCTCTGTCTACCGTCCCTCACCTTTTCCTTCATCCTCAGCTCGTCAAACATCTCCTGGATCTCCAGCTTCCAGTCATCCTGCAGCGAGTGGAAAGACTCGGCCGGCATCTCGAAGAAGCCGGACTCCTCGATGGACGTCAGCTGGTCCAGGATGGTGGTGAAGTGCGGCCGCGAGTGAGGGTCAGGACTCCAGCAGTCTGGGGCAGAATTACCGTCAGACATGTTTCAGCTGCTCGGCCTGCCGTCGGCAACCAGAGGAGGCTCAGAACTTACTCTGCATGAGGCGGGCAAAGGGCTCGGGGCAGGTGGAGGGGACGGGCAAGGCCAGCTTGTTCATCGCCACCCCGTAGGCCACCGCCAGGCTGTCGATGCCCCGGAAGGGAACTTCTCCGGTCAGCAGCTCCCACAGCAGCACGCCGTAGCTGCAGCGTCGGGGGAAAAGGCAGATCAAGACATTAACATCCTGATGCACCATTGCGGACTGGCCTGGTTGTGGTGATTAGAGGGGGCAGGGGTACACCAATCACAAACAGAATGTTCATCAGAGCTGCCTTTAGACACCATTAATTATTTTTGGGTCAAGATTCAACCCTAGATTTGTGCGTCCATAGCATCATGTGCAGTGTTCCTGTAAATGAGTTACTCTGTCCAAGTCGGTGTTTTCAGTTTAACTCAAGTATTTATAGTATATATATATATATATATATATATATATATATATATATATATATATATATATATATATATATATATATATATATATATATGTATATATTTAGAGAGAGAGAGAGAGAGAGAGAGAGAGATATTGGATATTATATATAAAGAAAACAATTGCATTTTCAGAAAATGTCTAAATGCAATTTCCTTAAAAGTGTAATTAGCGTTAGAGGTTTTTTAGCTCAAGAAGAGGTCATATTGTTGAATTCATATAGTCCTAATCATGATGATCCTAAATTTATTAATGATCTCTATTTTTCATTGCTTCACTATGATATTCCAGTATTTTGGGGAGGTGATTTTAATTGTGTACTGGATGGAAATCTGGATAGATCTTCCCAGAGTAAATATACACTACCCAATATGTCAATTGCCTTGACAAATAATACAAGAGATTTAGGAATTTGTGAAGTATGGATAACCCTTCACTCAGAGGAGATAGCTTTCTCCTTTTATCCTCATGTACATAAATCCTATTCAAGGATAGATTTTTTTCTTTATTCCAGTTAATTATATGTCAAAAATTAAAAACTGCTTCTACCATGCTCGGATTCTTTCAGATCACTCTGCATTGAGTTTTGAAATAGAATTTGGGAAAATATTGTCAAATCCCAAACCCTGGAGATTTAATATTATGTTGCTCTCAAAAGACGATTTTACAACTTATATGAAGGCTCATTTAGAAACCTTTATTGAGGTGCACCAAAATAGTGTAGTATGCCCATTAATAATATGGGATACATTGAAGGCTTATATTAGAGGGTGCGTAATTGCCTTTTCTTCATCCCTAAAAAAAAATAAAACAAGTGAGTTGAAACGCATTGAACAAGATATGATTAATGTGTAGAGGCAACATTGTTTAACTAATGATCCAAATTTATTATTGCAATTAGATGATCTTAAATTGAAATATAATTCTATTAATACATATGCTAGTGAATTGGTTTTGATAAAATCAAAATTATCTTATTTAGAACAAGGGGAGATGGCTGGCAAATTATTAGCTAGACAGATAAAAAAGGAATCAGAAGATAGAACAATTCTTAAAATTAGAAAACAAGATGGATGCATTACAATGGACCCACTTCAGATTGATGATACTTTCAAGTCATATTACACAGAACTATATACCTCTACTTTACAATATGACCCGGATGAGTGTAAATCCTTTTTAGACAATATCTCCCTACCTACTTTAACACATGATGATGGATTAAGTTTAGAAAAAGATATATCCTCAGAAGAACTTGTGTCTGTTATGGCAACACTTCAAAATGGTAAAGCACCAGGTTTAGATGGCCTGCCAATTGAGTTTTATAGACATTTTTCTAATTATTTATTACCTCATTTTATTGCTATGATCAATGCTTGTTTTAGGAAAAGTTGTCTTCCTCAGTCTTTATGTTTTGCATCTATAACCCTCCTCCATAAGAAAGATAAAGGTCCTCTCCTATGTGCCTCTTATAGGCCAATTTCAGTTCTCAATGCAGATTATAAAATCATTGCTAAAGTTCTTGCAGTACGGCTTGAAAAAGTCTTACCTAGTTTTATTCATCTAGATCAAACTGGGTTTGTTCGCGGTCGTACCTCTACTGACAATCTACGTAGGTACTTTAATATTCTTTATCATACTAATGAATTAAATTCCCAGAATGTTATTCTCTCTGTCGATGCTGAAAAAGCTTTTGATAGAGTTGAATGCAAATATCTTATGTTTGTCCTTAGACGATTTAATTTTGGTCCTAAGTTTTATCATTGGGTATCAACTCTTTATAGTTCTCCTATGGCTGTTGTAAAAACAAACACCAACTATTCTAAACCTTTTGTATTATCTAGAGGCACAAGGCAAGGCTGCCCGATGTCTCCGGCATTGTTCGCCATTGTTATTGAGCCGTTAGCTGCAATGATTAGATCTCATGATTGTATTAAAGGTATTAATATTGGGAAGGAAGAACATCTTATATCTTTGTATGCTGATGATATCTTGTTGTATATTCATGATCCCTTATATTCATTACCATTTATTTTAGCATTATTTGGAAAATTTGGGAAGTTATCAGGTTTTAAAGTTAATTGGGACAAAACAGAGATAATGCCAATTTCCAATTTCGACTATACCTTATTGAAGAGTCAATATAACTGGAAATGGTCAATTAAATGTATTAAGTATATATATACCTAGAAAACTGGATGATACCTTTAATTTGAATTATCTTCCATTAGTTAATAAAATAACAGAAGAATTAAAGCGGATGGGACATCTTCCTATTTCTCTTGTGGGAAGGGTTAACATAGTTAAAATGTCTGTTTTGCCCAAGTTTTTATATTTATTTCAAAATCTTCCAATTAATCCACCACAATCTTTCTTTAAAAAAATACAAAGTTTAGTTTCTTCTTTTATATGGAATAATAAAACCCCACGTGTTCGGATGTCAGTGTTAAATTTACCATATGAAACTTCCCAATTTTAACTATTATTTTTTGTCATCTCAACTTACTCAATTTAAACAATGGTTTTTAAATAATTCATGCTCATGGAAAAGAATAGAATCCTTGGATACCTTTCCGTACAGCTTGGAACATTTACCATATATTAAGTTTAAAGATGTGAATAAAATAATTAAGAATCCTGTTATATTAAATAGTCTTAATATCTGGAAATTATCTCATAAACAGTTAGGTTATAAGATTGCCCTTTCTCCCTTTTCCCCAATTTGGAAGAATCCAAGTATTACATGCTGTAAGGATGACACCTTTAAATTTTGGTATGATAAAGGTATCCAGGAATTCTGTCATTTGTTTGAAAATAGGACATTTCTTTCATTTGCTCAGCTACAACGGAAATATGGATTGCCTTCTTCACACTTATATCGTTTATTTTCAAATAAGACACGTAGTAAATAAGGAAAATGGTTCTCTTCAAGAACCCACACCATCAAAAATGTATATTATATTAAACAATAAGGAACAGAACAATGAAAAAAGTATATCTAAGATCTATAATATTTTTGTTGACTGTTCTGTTATAAATACAGACAATTTAAGATGTAGGTGGGAACAAGATCTCCATATTGATTTACAGAAAGAGGATTGGTCTTACATTTGTAGGCAAGTTCATAAATGTTCTTACAATTTAAGGCATAAACTAGCTATTTTTAAGATGATACACAGGATTTATTATACACCAGAGAAATTGCATAAAATGAACAGTGAGATGTCATTTCTATGCTGGCGTTGCAAGAAACAAAAAGGAACTTTTTTTCATATGTTTTGGTCATGTGATGCACTTTCCTTTTTTTGGAATTCTGTTACCAAGTTGATATCTCAATGTTTACGTGTAGTTGTCTCTTTGTCACCTCGTTTATGTCTTTTGGGAACTAGTATGTCAGACAAGTGGAACAAATATCAATGCAAATATATAGATCTTGCTATGTTGGCAGCCAGGAAATGTATAACCTTAAATTGGAAACAATCTAAACCCCCAGTATTAGCCCATTGGTGGAACGAACTCTCAAGCTACCTTACACTTGATGATATTTACTATAAGAGTAAAGGCAAATCCTCAGACTTTTTAAAAATATGGCAATCTCATACAGAATTTGATTTTAAGAAATCCGTAGGTAATTGTAAGGCATAGTGACAATGATAAGACCTGAGTGTAATGGTTTGTATTGTTTTGTTGTCGTGTTTGTTTTAAGTGGGGTTTTCACACCGTTTATGTCTGTTTTGTTTTGTTAGGTATTTTTAGGGCCCGAACACCTTCAGTGCGAAGGCCCTATTGTATCTGTAGGATTTTTTTTTTCTTTCTTTCTTTCTATTTTCTTCTGACGAAAGGAGGGCCTTTTTGCCCCCCTAAACGTGCCCAAAAAGTCACCAAATTTTTCATGCAAGTCAGGCCTGGCATAAAAATTTGATATTTAATGGTTTACATTAATGGGCGTGGCCAAATGGCTGAACAGCGCCCCCCGGAAAACTTTGTGCCTCAAGCCCCACAATACGGTTTGACGTACATGCACGAAAATCACTACACACCTGTATCAGTACACAACTTAAAGAAAAGTCTCTTGGCGTCATGCCCGAAACCGAACAGGATGTCGGCCATTTTGAATTAGTCGTGTCATTTTGGCGAAATGTATGCCATTCCTTCGAAAGTTAATTCAGCCCGAACCATAACGTGCCCCCAAGTGTGTTATACATCAAAATGTGCGTCTCCATCCTGCGACAACACGCATTACTTTTCTCTTTCAAAAGCGTTACCGTGGCGGTGCTAGGCGCCAAAAAGCGCGCCCACCCTTCATCTGATTGGTCCATATTTGATAGTTCCCCAAAAGGCACCAAATTTGGCATGCAAGCCATGCCTGGCGATAAATTTGATATTTCATGGTTTGCATTAATGGGCGTGGCAAAATGCCTCAACAGCGCCCCCCTGAAAACTTTGTGCCTCAAGCCCCACAATACGGTTTGACGTACATGCACGAAAATCGGTACACGCCTGTATCATGGCACAACTTAAAGAAAAGTCTCTTGAAGCCATGGCCGAAACCGAACAGGAAGTCGGCCATTTTGAAATCTGATTGGTCCATATTTGATAGTTCTCCAAAAGTCACCAAATTTTGCATGCAAGACAGACTTGGCGATAAATTTGATATTTCATGGTTTGCATTAATGGGCGTGGCCTAACGGCTCAACAGCGCCCCCTAGAATACTTTTCTCTGCCATAACTTTTGAATGGTTTGACATAGGAAGTTGTGGGTGGTATCATGGGACTCTGTAATGAGTCCTTAAGCTTCGTTGGCCTTAATTAGCCCCGTCCCTTCTTCTGATTGGTTGTCCCGATTTTCTGCTATAACTTTGGAATGGTTTGACATAGAGAGTCCCTCTTCCTGATTCAAACGTCTGCTGGCCCCGCCCCCCGACCAATCAGTGGCGAGTAGGGTGATGACGGCCCTGCCCCCCGACCAATCAGTGGCGAGTAGGGTGATGACGGCCCCGCCCCCCGACCAATCAGTGGCGAGTAGGGTGATGACGGCCCCGCCCCCCGACCAATCACTCCAATCCCGCCCCTTCTTCTGATTGGTTGTTCCTTTTTTCTGCTATAACTTTTGAATGGTTTGACATAGAGAGTCGTGGGTGGTGTCATTTCTGATATGCTTATGGGGGGCGGTGGACGTGAGTGCGAGGGCCCGTTCATCGCTGCTTGCAGCTTTAATTGTTTTTGTTTTCGTTGTGTTTTGAGGGTATATATTTGGATATCATTTTTGTTCTTTAACGGACCAGCCCCAACTTAGGATAAGAAAGTAATGACATTAAGTCCCCTTCATCAAGAAGTAGGTAGGAATATTATTTAACTATTTAATTATTATTTCAGAGTCATTGATAGAACAGATAGGGTAGTACTATCTGGTATTCTCAATTAGTGCATTGAGTAGAATTTTTGGTTAGTATATTTGGCATGATTATAGCACTATGAAATATGTTTTGGTATGTATGGACTTTGACTTTTTTTTTTTTTTTTTTTTTTTTTTGGAAATTGAGTTGTGGGGGTTTGTGTTCTATGTATCTAAGGTATACCCCTCTTTTTGTGTCTGAAAATATAAAAATACAATTTAAAAAAAAAAAAAAAAAAAAAAGTGTAATTAGCGATTTTGGCCTCAAATTTAGTCCTGACTTTTGCGTTAGACCTCTGACATGTTTCAGAGCGTTGTCTCGTTGACCCTGAAGGAAACAGGGAAGAATGGCTTTCATAAGATCAATTATGTGACGCCAGCGTGACACCGGCGTGACGCCACTGTCCCGTTTTGTCTCAAAATCCAGTTTTTAGCTCCAAGTCAACTTTTTTAAAACATCCAGTGTAAAATTCTGGAAGTGCATCTTTTCAACGGCTGCAAATAAAACATTAACTGGTTTAATGATGAGCAGATATCATGTTTACCCACTTTTTTAAGGAAGACCTCAGGGACTTTATGTGCTATAATACAACAACTCAGCCACAAGCGGTTTCTTGATTTTGCGGTCAGGGCGGTGGAGTTCATCGTTTACTGACTATCAAAGGTTTAAACTCGTCTTAAACGGCCTTGTATCCCATTTTCAAACCATCTAGCTGTTTTCTAGAAATAAATAAAGTAATACAGAGATTCATGTGCCGACGGGGTGGTACAGGGCCGGCCTGTAACGTGGCTGGTAACAGCAGAGAGAGCAGGGAGCAGAGGGAGGAGAAGCCGAGCAGAGTGCTCACCACACCACACAGGAAATAGAGGTTTTAGGCAGCAAGGTCGAACAAGGTCGTGGTTATTATGACTACTGTGGCGCTTCATGGACTTCAGCAGGGATCAAAACGACACAAAGGTCGTGAAAAGTGACAAAATGAAGTCATTATAATAATCATTAAAGTATGGAACAGAATGGATTCAGAATTAAAACAATGTCCAAACATTAACCAGTTTCAACACAAATATAAAAACATGATTTTCACAAGGTACAAAGAGGAAGGGGTTTAGCGGCTTTTAGGGGCCTGATATAAACACTATTGGGTGAATGGGTAGATTTGTTTATATTTATGTACCGGTATATGTATGTGTATGTATATGTATATGTATATATGTGTGTATATAGATATACTGTATATAGATATAGAGCAGATGGAGTTAATATAGAGATAGTCTGGTGTAAATAAGTATATTTATATAAATATTTATATGGGCATGTGTGTACAACTATGTGTATGTATGTATAAGTAAGTGTGTGAGTACAGTCTGTGAGTATAATTATTGTATAGTTAGTTATTATAAATACTTGTTAATGAATGATTAGTGAATGGGGGTAGGATGGGGGTAGGATCCCAATCCCAATACACCCCCTACTCACTACCACTACCCCTAAAAATCAAGCCACAAATTTTAGGGCACTTGAAATCTTCCCAGGGTCCTGTCCCAATACACCAACTCCCCCTACTTTTCAGCACCACCCCTAAATTTTGCGTGCTACTTCACTGCGTGGTTTACGTTCGGGTACGTAAGCGACTGCGTAGTTACGTTTGCACATACGTCACACCGTATCAGGAAGCTGAGAGCCAAAAGCTGTTTTAATTTCAGCTGTAGCGCTGTTAATATGCCACTTTATTAAGTTTTAATATTTTTTCAGGCGTAAAAGTAACCGTTAAGATCCCCAACCTGGGCTCAGTTTATCCAAATAACGCCTGTTAAGAAATTTGACAGGATGTTTTCGGAGAAGAAAAACGGGTAAGTAAAATATATATTTCTCGCTAGAAATGTAATCAAAACGCATTTTTATGCAGAAACTAATTCAAAATATTGATTTTATTCACTAAAAAATAAGAAATGCCCGCCATGTTTTTTTGTTTGATTCAGTCTGCAAATTACGACGAAAAGCATTCTGGGAAATTTTTCTAGCCCTCGGTCAGCTAGTGAGCATCTGAAAACCCTCGCTCTGTAGAGCTAGATTGATACCCACTAGCACTAGCGGAGCAGGCGGGGGGGGAGGGGGGGGGGGCGGCCGCCCCGGGCCCACTGCTCCGGGGGGGCCCACTCCGAGGAGGAAAAAAAAAAGTGTTCTGAATAAAATAAGGAAAGTTGGACTGTATAAAACTTGTGTTCATAAGGATAAAGTTGTTTAAAAAATAAAAATGTGTGTGTCTCCCTGTCATGCACGGGTTCGCAGACGCATGTTGTCTGTTTAAGGCTGATTTATGGCTCCGCGTTACACCAACGCAGAGCCTACGGCGCAGGGTGCGCGGCGACGCGCACCCTGCGCCGTAGCAATGCGTCGAGCCAGTTGTCGCATAAGAGCCTTAAAGGTATTGTGACATCATTTTTAACATGCTTTTAACACTATTAAAAGTCTTGGCCAACATCCCTCAAATGTGTCTAAAAGAGTGTAACAAGAAAAACTTCACTCTAGTACTCTTTTCCTGGCTTTTTATTACAGTGTTTTTTTGCCCCGTGAAAAATGCTTCCTTTCCCCCCTTTCCTGTCAATCATTGCTCCGCTCCTCCTCCAAACCTCCTCCTCCTCCAGCCATACGCTCACAGCGGCGTCGGGAGCGACAGGCGAAGCATGCACGGAAGAGCAGCAGGGAGAACCACAGCAAACAATCATAAAAATAAAGGCATGCAAGCAGCACTGTCCCCTTATCTTAAGTCCAGTCAGTGGCCGCGGGTCTTCTTAGCAGTTTTCCTCCGGTGATTAGAACAAAAGAGGCTCTAAACAGCTCCTTGTTAAGCCTCATTTATGGTTCCGCGTTAAATCGACGCAGAGCCTACGCCGTAGGGTTCAGCGTATGGTGCGCGTCGCCGCGTAACCCTACCGCGTAGGCTCTGCGTCGGTGTAACGCAGAACCATAAATCAGCCTTTATGGGTTGCTGGAGAGGAGCGGAGGCAGGGAGCTGGGTGGAGGGGGCGGTGATTTAGCGGGCCGTTACGTAACGATCCGCCACCAAACCACATGCGCCGTTTTTGCACAGTTATGCGGAAAATCCCAGAAAGCACACAATACACTGAATGTTAAAAGTTCGTTGTTTTTTGGGTGTAATTGATGTCAAGACACCCAACAAAACACAAAAAATCAAGAAAAATGTGTTTTTCATGTCACAATCCCTTTAAACTCATGCTGAGTTTCAGCAGCTGAAGTTGAATAAAAACTCTCTCCGGGCTGCATTGATGAGACCAGACAATCAAACCTCCCCTTGCTCTCAATCCAGCGGGACATCGCCGTTGATGAGAGCAAGTTTATTGTGACCAAAAAGACGAGTCATTAAGAAATCCACTGCTGAGGTTGCCAGATCTGACAGGTTCCAGCCCAAACGTAAAACCCACCGAAAAAATGAAAAACCAGCCCGAATCTTACATTCTCTGTTAAAACTATAAATTATTAAATGCGTAATACATTTCATCTTCACATTACTAAATACCCTAAAAAAAAGTTCAGGCTCCAAACAAAAACTACAATAAAATTGAGTAGATTAAAGCAAATATATTATCAGTGAGGTTATTGTGTAAGTTTCTACTTTTCTCTGCCATAATGGAAACTTTTTTTGTTAATAATTTCTCCTAAATATTTAGTAAAAACCAGGAAAAGCAGCCCAAATATATATTTTTCAGCCCAATTGGGCTGAAACCTACCCAACCTGGCAACACAGATTTAGAACATCCACAGGAGATTCTCCTCAAAACGATGAAATAAACTCTTTAATGAATACAATGAAGACCCTTGGATTGAGATTTAAGACAAATTAATACATTTAAATGCCTTATTTTAGCAAAAATGGAATTTGAGACTTTTTAAGGATGAGGCTGCATGGATGAGGCCAGACTATCTCTCAATCGAGAGAGACTTCGCCGTTGATGAGAGCAAAGTGATTGGAAGGTTTGCGGCGATGGAGAACCGGCTGATGGTTCGGAAATAGTTCGGATTTGAACAAGTTTTAAAATTAAAGTTTTTGCATTTTGGATCGTTCAATGTGCTACCCCCCCACCCCAGATGGAAATATGTTTTGTTGTGGTTTTTTGCCCATCGCTGGATGAAACCATCATTGGTAAGCTGTCATAACATTAATTATCTCTGATAACATTGTCATAATGCTGAATATATGACCTTTCCTATATTGTTTGTTACTGTTTGACCGCCGTGTCTGATTGTGTTAAATACACGTGGCACATTGTAAACTGTTGTCGTGGAGGTTGAACATGTGTCTGAATTGTGCTTTGGCGAATCCGACATCTATGGATCAGATGAAAACTTAGCCTTAAAAATAAAAATATCCCGACGATAAGTCATAATTATGAGATAAAAAGTCGAAATTATAAGATAGAAAGTCGAAATTATGACTTTTTATGTCATAATTATGACTTACCGTGGGGATATTTTTATTTTTAAGGCTAAGATTTCATCTCATTTTTTTCTTTTACTGGCGGAAATGAGCTTCCATAGACATCACTGGATGTCATTTGATTTTTATCTCCAGTTTGATACCTATATCTTTAAGTCTGCATTAGGCTTATAATTAGGTTTGACATAATGACTGGCAAACTCCATGGTGCTAGAACCTCATGTGATGGTTCTGACCGTGTTGCTGCTGCTGTGGTTGTGTGTCAGAGAGCTGATCTGTGGCATTTTTTTTTATCGATTATGTTTTAACGGGGATGTTTAGGCCACAAGGGCCCATCTAGAAGGCTTCGCCCCCCCTAGGCTCGCACCCCTGCTCCGCCCCTGCCCACTAGCCCTCGTTTTCTCCACTCCCCCTAGGTGAAAAGAGGAATTGAGACAACACTACCCTCACGGGAACGCGCAGAATTTAGGGGTAGGGATGAAAACTAGGGATAGTGGGAGTATTGGGACTGGGCCTAAATAAGTTTACACTTCTTCCTACTCCTTTTTGCACATGTAAATGAAGATATTAAGTGTTAAAGTATAAAATTCTTTTTTTTCTTCTTATCTTCTCTTTTAATTGTTGTCTTTTACATGTACAAAATAAAAATCAAATCAAATCAAAATCATAATTAGATTTTTTTCTGTATTTTCAACACAAAACGAGAGGAAACAATACAAAAACAATGCCCTCAGTGGAAAATCTGCAAAAGTTCAGAACTTTTTTTTTGTTGTTATTTTCAGTTAATTCATCCGAATGTCTCAGATGTTTGTGTTTAAAACCCGTATAAACAACGTTGGGAGGGACGGCTGAGTCAGAGCGAACTAATCCTCCATAAAACATGAAGTGCAGCAGCAGATGGGCTGCTAGACGGAGCCATCTGGGGGGTTGTGGGTGCAGAGGCCGGTGAAGGGCGGCGGCGGCGGCGAGCTCGTGCAGGCCGAGGTTTGCTCGTGGTTTCTATTCTGTCACATCAGCAAACATGAGGCCAGAGGCAGCTGCTCGTCAGGCCTCCACGCTGGACGCTGGCTGGGATCCTTTCTCTTAATTTAATCTTGCAAATCTCATGACAATCTGGCCGCTGCACAAGTTAGACGTTGTGAGAAGGAGGTTTAAGTCTTTCAAAGTAGGAACAGGAAAGATCCTCTGAGACCTTTTTAGTCATAAAGCTGCATTAATAATAATTATGGCCACGGTAACATGATGTTTTTTAATTCGGAATTATTTATTCTGAATTAAATAATTCAGAATTAAACTATTTTCCTTCAAGTTTACATGGAAATAGTAATTCCGAATTGAGGTTTACTTGTAAAACACGTTTGATCGGCTTTATCCAATTCCTCTACAGGTGTGGGGGTTGGGAAGGTTCTGATTGGATAGGGGGGGGACCGGAAGTTACGTCTACTGGAAGAAAAACAAACTTAGCCGCTACAACTTTGAAAAGCTCACAATTTTGATGTTTCCTGCCATCTGTTCTTTTAATTATCTCCAGGTCCTCCAAGGTATTTATTAAATAAATGGTCTCTGCTCTTGACCAGCGTTTACTACGTGCTGCCATCTTGAAACTTTGTTTGGAAAACAAGCCCAGCGCGGAATATAAGCGTCATGGAGACAGACGGGCGAGGGAACGAGCAGAAAGAAAGACCGGAATTAATTTAAAGAGGAATGAGTGTATACACGATCGCTGAATTATTCTATTCAGATTTAAAATCAGAATAAACCAGCCACTTACTTCGGAATTAAGTTTAATTCGGAATGGCCATTTTCATTCGGAATCAGGTGTTTACATGGTAATTTTTACTCATTTTAAATCAGATTTAATTTTAATTCAGAATTAAAGAGGAATTAAACTTCCCATGTAAATGCACTGAATGTGTTCTGTCCAGTGGCGGCTAGTGCTAAAAATCTTTTTACATTAATAAGGACATTTCTGCGAAAAGGGAAAATGTATCCTTGAATTTGATGCCTTCCAACACAGTTTTGCTTGAAAACGTCTATATATTTGCAATAATTTAACTTAAAATCTAACATTTTCACAGCTCATTCTGACCTCCTGCACTCCACAACAAGATACTTCAGAAATGTGCAAATCCTTTACTTTTTTTCCAACATAGCGAGTGTCTGAGAACATTTATACTAAGATAATAATTATTGAATGTTCATTGACTAATATGGATAATATTTATGAGCCTTGTTTTTATACATTACGCGTCTTTCTTCATATACCTTGACAAGTGCAGTTCAGTCTCTAATGGCAGCATATTATCATGTATTTCACATTACACTCCAATTTCACTTCTCCTAGCAAAAAAGAGATGAAAGAACAACTTAATGGTGTGAAAAATTGACAGAGAATCTCACCCTCACTATTACCAATGATTTAGGGGGGTTGCAATTGACTTTGGCTTACTTAGGGGTGTAACGATACACAGAAGTCACGGTTAGGTACAAGCTTGGTACAATGGGGAAAAAGGAAAGGTAGAAAATGATATTTTGGTCCTTTAATTTTGAAAAATTAAAACATCCAACAATGGCTTAAGATTTTTTTTTCATTATGCACTGCGAGCAAAAAGTTGAAATGTCGAGAAGAAAGTTGAAATGTCGTGAATAAAGTCGAAATTTCGTGAATAAAGTCGAAATTTCGAGAATAAAGTCGAAATTTCGTGAATAAAGTCGAAATTCTGAGAATAAAGTCGAAATTTCGTGAATAAAGTCGAAATTGTACTTCAACATTATTCTCAACATTTCGACTTTTTTCTCGACATTTCGACTTTTTTCTCGACATTTCGACTTTTTTCTCGAAGTGCATAATGAAAAAAAAAATCTTTCTCCTCTAAAATATTATTTTTATTTTTCTCTTGCCCGGCCCTAATACTCTTCCGTATATTGGTCATAAGTTTTAGTGAAGCAGTTCAGTTCTGCTGCAGTGGAAAAAGAAAAATGAACATAAAGTACGGGATTAACATTTCAACAAGTCCACTGGTATTTTGTTTTGTTTTGTTCTTCCTGGTGTGGTTTCAGTTTATTTTACACATTAGAGAGAAGAAAAACATTAACATTTCCATTGTTCTGTCTGGAATTTATATTATTCGAAAAGATAACGTTCCTTTCTTTCAGATATTTGATCAACAAATATTATTTCAAAAGCAAGTGTTTTTTAACCTGTTTAAAACAAACATAAAAATCTGGTTTGTGTAGTTCAGCTTGATTTTTTAATAAAACGGGGAATTAATTGTCCAATCACATTAGATTAAAAACAACATATGAGTTTGTCATGATGCTGATCACTGATTCGTTGCTGATAACAGAGTTTCTGGGACGAACACGACTGCATCTCTTTGCAAATCTAATTCAAACCAATTAAGAGATCCTCAGGTCACTTGATTATCAGATGTTGGAGAGCTACACTGGATTCTGTTTGACCGGCGCCCCTTACTTCCGGAAGTAAATAATATAGGGCTGGGACTCTATCGCGTTAATTACGATTAATGAATTACAGAAAAATAACAAAAAATAACACATTTAATCGCAATTTACTTTTGCACTCAAAACAGTGCGGAACGTTTCTCATTGCACGAGTTCCCGGGTATAAGTTGCCCGTAATACTGATGCACAGAACTCAACACGAGAAACAACAATGGAAACGAAACCGATGGGAAGTCGTTGCTGGGTTCGGTGGGCAGAAATGTTAGTTTTAAAAAACTACCTTGTGGAAACCTGGATAAAAGCACAGTTGTGTGAAAATTGTGCAAGAAAGAATTTGCCGATCACCGGAGCTCTTCCATACGGTGGCCGAGACCCGCCATTGCGGAAAATTAAAGAAACGCTGCAAATAAAAATAAACGCCGCTGCAAATAAAATAAACACTTTGCAAATAAAATAAACGCTGAAAATAAAAAGAAACGCCGCTGCAAATAAAAAAAACGCTGCTAATATAAAGAAACGCCGTGCAAATAGAAAAAAAAACGACGCATATAAAAAAGGCCACAACGGAAGGGAATTACCGGGGACTATTGTTGCTGATCCACCGGTGTTTTTTACGTGAGAGGAGAAGAAGAAGACGAAGAGGACGTAAGAGAAAAGGAAGAAATAAGAAGAGTGAGGAATAAGAAGAACAACGAACGAGAAAATAAGTGAAAAGGTTAGTGTTCAACGTCGCTACGTGTAATTTTTAATGTGCAACACCGGTGCATCGGCAAAAATAGTCCCCGGTAATTCACTTCCGTTGTGGCTTTTTTATTTGCGTTGTTTTTTTATTTTATTTGCAGCGGCGTTTCTTTTTGTTTGCAGCGTTTCTTTTATTTGCTAAGCGTTTATTTTTTTTGCAGCTGCGTTTTTTTCTGTTTGCAGCGTTACTTTTATTTTCAGCGATGGCGGGTCTCGGCCACCGTACTTCCAGCCTCCGCTAGCACCTCAATGCCAAACATGTTGCAGCGAGCACAGACGACGCTCCTAGTTCGAGCAGGCAGTGTCGCCAATCCAGTCTCGACAAGATGCCAGGGTTCAGAGCCAAAATGAGTAAGTCTACGACTGACAAATTAACAAACTCACTGGCGAAATGGATTGCAGTGGACTGTCGGCCTGTTGAGGCCAAAATTAATCTTGGTTAGTCTAATTATACTTTATTTACTTAATCCTTTATTTGAAAGAAGGTGTATATGAATTGGTTTGTGGGGGGTGTTCTTTTTGTTGTATATATTATGGACAGATAAGTTCAAAAGGAATCATTTTTTGTTGGTTTTGTTGCCTTGTCTTCGTGCCCCTCCTTTCTTGTGTCAGAGCGTCTGCAGTGATTTAATGAGTGATTAACGACACCTGCAGCTGAAGGGAAGTGTGTGAGAGTGGGAAGCGGGACAGTTTTTTGACCGCAAAGGGCAGATTGCAAAAATTTAATTAAGATGCTTTTTTTTGTCTTTTGATGGATACTTTTTGCAACAGTATAATCTGCTGAATTATTATTAATAACACCGCCACTCTCGGTGGTAGAAGATCAGGGTCTAGAAGCGGTGCTACAGATAGCGTCGGCTAATCCAATTTATGAACTGCCATGCAGGAAAACAATTTCAAACAAGATTAATCAGCTTTATGACAAAAATCCATTTAAATTGAAAAATGTTGCTTCTTGTGTCAAATATTGATATGCGATTAATTGTGATTAATTAATTACAAAGCCTCTAATTAATTAGATTAATTTTTTTAATCGAGTCCCACCACTAAAATAAAATAAAAAACATTTTAGAACCAAATAAATATTTACAGTCACCCACAGACTGAAATAACACCTTCTTTTAATAATTATTTGCATCTTACAGCATGTCTTATTTGATTTTTATTTTTCATCTCTTGATTTGATGAGGGTGGCACCCTAGCACCCCCTACTGACCAGCCACCACTGGTCCTGTCGTTTCTGAACCATAAAACTCCTAAACGCACGTGTGACTCTGTGGCTAGTAGTTGCTATGTGTTATGACTCAATTACGAGAAAGATTTTGGATTTTGAGAGGAAGACAAATTACAAAGAAAATAGTGAGTCAATGTTTTGTCTGTAGACATTTCAAAGTAAAACCAGGACAGCAAATATCAGCTTCGCTGCAACGAGAACGAATTATTGAGTACCCTCTGTTTGAGACAACTGGAGTTGATTTCGTTGGTCTGTTACTTGTCAAACCTTATGATCAGAAGACATACATTGCACTTTTTACTTGTGCGGTGACGAGGGCTGTGCATTTGGAGTTAGTTTTGGATATGACAACGGAAAGTTTCCTGCTTGCCTTTAGGCGATTTATTGCCAGGGATATGCAAAATTATTTATTATGATAATGCAAAAACCTTCAAAAAGGCAGCAGATGAACTACAGAATTTGTGGACAACACTAAACAAAGGACAACTTCAAGAGTTCTTGTCATAAAACCGGATCCAGTGGAAATTCATTGTGGAACGAGCTGCCTGGTGGGGAGGAATGTGGGAGAGGAAGGTCAGATCCGTTAAGATGTGTTTAAAGAAGATCTTGGGAAAAGCTTTTCTCAGGTTTGAAGAATTGAGAACAGTCTTGACGGAGGTGGAGGCCGTAATTAACTCTCGACCCCTCACTTATCTGGAATCTGATGAAAACCTTGCCCCTCTCACACCAGCTAATCTTTTGACAGGAGAACGGCTAACTTTGTTGCCAATAAGAACAATGAAAGATACTGAGTTCATTGGATTAAATGCCAAAAGGATTAACAAACGGTGGAAGTATCGAGAAAGACTTCTTAACCTTAACCTTCTTCCGGCTCTCAGCGAAGGCGGACGCTTTTTCTGCTCCTTTTCAACCTTATCAACCTTCCCTGCTACTGCTTTGTCTGTCTCGTCTTCAGAGTCTCTCTTTTTCACTCCTCCGAAAACTCTACAACCCTACAACATGGAATTGATTAACTGGTCTCTCAGCACAATTGACCAAATTTTTGCGACAAGAAGCCAGGGGGTAAGGGAGCCCTCTTGCCCCGACGAGACATTCTTTTCTGGATACACAATGGATTCTTACAAGAATTGGAAGCCTTTGTGTCTCAAAATTCTGTCTGTCGAGGATGTTGAAGACGCCTTCATAATTGGAATTATGATAGCAGGATTTCTCCTGATCATCCTCCTGATAGGAGGAGGGGGATTACTTGTGTATCGACAAACGCGTAATACGTTGACAGCTGTTTTGGCTCTCTCAAAGCTGCTGGACGTGGCTGAGGGGTCAAGCAAAGCGCCCAATGCACAGACTCTGACACTGGTAGAGCAGGGCCGTAAGCTAGATGCGATTCTCGAACAGAATTGCAGGTTAGCGGCGGTGTTTGAGCTCATTGGCAAGATTGACAACACCTTGGAGAAGTTGGAAGCTGGGCTTGGCGGGAAGTGACCACAAATTCGTCTGATTGGAGTTGCATTGATGAACCAGAGACTGAAAGGCAGACGGAAAATTACTGGGCTGCCTGCTTCAAGAAATTGTTGATTCTTTAATTTGCCCTTGATAGAGCGGCTTGGGAGGCCTCTCCGTCACAATCTCCCTGGAGGAATGTAAACAAGATGACTCTGCCCCCCCACTTAACCCTCCCCCTCTCCCACGACAAAACATCTGTGGACTTGTTTTCAGAACTGTACCGGGCCGTCTGATAAGATCAAGGACAATAGCTGAGAACAGCTCTGGAGCAAAGTTTTCACAGACTTACCGCCCACACACACACACCACACTGCTGATAACCACACCCCCCGCCCTTCATCTTCAACGCCTTCCCTGGCTCCCCTCTTATCATCAGCCCCCCTGACACAGACTTCAAGTTCGAGCGCCATGCTGCCGCGGCCCTCACTTGGATGAACTGTGCCGGGATCCCCCCCCGACTTGCCCACCCCCCATTCCCAACAAGTTATGATGTTGTTTTGTTGTGTGTATGTTGCTTTTCTGTGCTGAGGTGTTTTTTTGCACCTTGACACTAGGTATTAATACACAGTGTGAAGATGCCTTTTTTTCCCTCCTCCCTCCATCCCAGTGTCACCCTTCCTCTAAAAATGGCGTCTGTATTAATGGTGCCATCGGTGTGAACCGGAGTCAAGTTCTCTCGTCTGATTTATGTATGACCTGGCAATAAAGCTTTTTCTGATTCTGATTCTGATTCTGATTCTGTGGAAACGCTGGAGGGATGAGTTTTTATTGTTATTGAGATCTGTTCATGGTTCAAATCCCATAACCCCAACTAGCCCATTCAAGATTGATGACGTAGTATTGATCCATGAACATCTACTACCCCGACAATGCTGGAAATTGGGCCAAGTTCAAGACATATTCATTGGACGAGATGGGAGAGTTCGTTCTTGTTCTGTTCAGCTACCAAACCGTTCATTGATAAGACGACCCATCCAGTTGTTATATAATCTTGAACTGAACTGAATTTGGATTGCTGATGAATGAACTAAATCAGGGGTCGGCAACCTAGACATTTCAACTTTTTTCTCAACATTTCACCTTTCGCCATTTGCCTCCATTCTAAGGCTTATACAAGACTTTTCATTTTTTGCGGCTCCAGACATATTTGTTTTTTGTGTTTTTGGTCCAATATGGCTCTTTGAACATTTTGGGTTGCCGACCCCTGGCCTAGCCTCTTCCCTGCAGAGCCCCCCTCCCTGCAGAGCCCCCCTCCCTGCAGAGCTCCCTCCCTGCAGAGCCCCCCTCCCTGCAGAGCTCCCTCCCTGCAGAGCCCCCCCTCCCTGCAGAGCTCCCTCCCTGCAGAGCCCCCCCCCCTGCCCACCTCCAGACGTCGCTGCCCTTGGAGAAGGTGGACGAGCGGATGACCTCGGGGGCCATCCAGGCGTAGGTGCCGGCGGCGCTCATCTTGGTGGTCCGGTGCCACTCGCGGGCCAGACCGAAGTCTGTGATCTTCAGGGTCTTGTTGCTGAGGTCCTCCAGCTCCACCCGCTCTAGGATCAGGACTGGGGGGGCGGGGTGGGCGGGTGGAGGATGTGGGGGGGATGAGGGGGCGGTTAAAGTAAAAAGGTATCAAGAGATATAGTTGGGGGTTGAAATGTGGGGAGAGGCAGCGAAGGGAGGGGTGGGGGGGGGGGGGGGTTCACATGACGAAGCACATTGCATTCGGAAATAAAGGAAAACAAAGAAATGACGGGGTGAGGTTGGTGTGGGGCCGCAATGGGAAGATAAAAGAGAAGAGAAGATAAAAGAGAAGAGAAGAAGATCAGAAGACGAGCAAGCACAGCACATCGCCCCCCCCCCCCCCCCCTGATCGATGCTTCACAGCATTTAACCTGCACATCATTAATCATCGCCTCTAAGAAGTCACTCGTTACCTTTGTTTCATAAATTTGGCATATCTATCAGATTAATAACCTCCAAATTGCTCAATTTGTACATGGTTCCTTAAATAAAACTCTTCCTAATTTTTTTTCACAATTTCTTTTCCCTGAACAATTAATTTCATAATTATTCAACCCGTAAAGCATCCCAGCCTTCTAGCTTCGGCCCCCACAATCGCAAACTATTTAATAGTAAGGTCATCTTATGGGATATTTGGCAAATCTGGGAACTAAATCGTTACCAAGAAATCTCTTCACCAATGTGTTTCTAAAGGTGTCTAATAACATGTCCTAAAAAGTTGAAATTCAACTCCTGGGGGAAACTTTGTAAAAAACTGCACAAAGTTGGGGTACCAATAACCAATTTTCGAAAATTTGAAAATGCTTAATTTGGCCTTAAATAACTTGCGAGGGATCAAACTAGGGGTTTTTCAATATTCTGAGTTCATTGCAAGTATTTATTTTTCACTACAACCATTCCTTAGTGGAAAAACGGCCACGCCCACTTTCCCAGGTCATCGTTCATCCCGGCAATGCCCCCCACTCACACATAGCATATGTAAAAAAAGAAAAAAAGATAATAGTTTATTCTTTATTGTTTGACATGATGAATAGGCCAAGTCAGTGTTTAGTGATGGTTGCTGTAGTTGTTTTTGCATTCAACGTGAGGACGTTTTGAGTTAACATTAGGACCAAACATGCTGGATCCATTTGCATCCCTTTTCTTTGTTGATCATGGATGGATGGTAATATACTGCTTTTACCTGGATGCTGGACATCTTTGCAGCTGCAGACCATCATCAGTATGCCAAAGGTGCACAGCTGTACTGTCAACTGATGAAGGAACTGGAAACTTTGCCTGGTTACAGAGAGACCATTGAACGTTTCACTGCCCATGGGAACCATGTTGTCCGGTATTCCAGCCACGATTGGTCTGGCACCTGGTGTGACATCTGCATTGAGCAGACCTTAGAGGTATAGTCTGTGATTTTAGAGAGCTAGCAAGATTTGAAACCTCCTCTAAGCCCCGCCCCCTCCTCCCCCTCCCGTCTCAATATATCTATAATCTCAATTTAAGATCTCTTACAGAGGTTCCAAGTAGGGATGCCCCGATAACGATACTGGTATCAGGGCCGATACTGCTCTCATATACTCGTACTCGCAAAAATTCTCAGAATCCACGCACCGATACCACTTCATTGTTGTTGTAGTTACTGGTTAGTGACTCCAGGGGGAGATGTTGAGCCGCCCCGCGGCTCCCCGGGTGAGTCTGCAGCCTGGCTGAGCAGCCGCCGAGCTGCTGCCGCTCAGCCAGCTGTTCCGGTTAGCCGCTAGCCTATGGGGGTATTATTGTTCAAATATTATTTGTGTGTGCGTATCTCAATCTGTGTGTGCGTAAAAAAGATTTGTGTGCCCGTATTCACATTTGTGTGTGCGCAAAAAATCAGCCGGGAGCTCTCGAAGGCTGTCTTTGTACACGTGGATTTTGACACACTTCTGCCGCGGCAAATCTGTAAAAACGATTTGTGCGTATCTTTTCCTTTGCCCTGAGCTCGGACTCACAGGCTCACGCCAGGCTACAGTAGCAATACAGCCTTCACACCACTAGTCGGCGCGTAGCACTCAGTCAGTACGTTCACCTGCAGCAGTTCAATCAGGTTTCTGATCTTATAAGACATCGTTTGGACTTTTAAACTGCATGCAAACACCTGAACCCCATCTACTTTGGACCTATGTCAGACATTTATTAATCGGGTTGCATATGGAGTAAGATAACTTCCAAAAAGATGTGTCCATGTTATAACTATTCGTAATGATAAACATTTGTATGTAAATAAAAAAGTTGTACCCCAAATTCTGCTGTCACACACATGAGCCTGATACATTATTAGGGTTAGGATTTTTTTTATGTGAGTAAGAAATTAGGTAAGAAATTTACCTTTTATGTCTCATTTATTCATTCACACACACACTAATATACTTGGGAAACAGTTAGGTACCAAATATAATATATTAAATTTTCTCAGATGGCAAAAATAAGAACTTTATTGATCCCACACAAGGTACATTTCTTGTGAGTCCGAGCTCAGGGCAAAGGAAAAGTTACGGACAGACGAATCGTTTTACACACGGATCGTTTTTACAGATTTGCCGCGGCAGAAGTGTGTCAAAATTCACGTGTACAAAGACAACCAATCGAGAGCTCCCGGCTGATTTTTTGCACACACATAAATATGAATACAGACACACAAATCTTTTTACGCACACACAGATTGAGATACGCACACACAAATAATATTGGAACAATAATACCTCCATACTAGCCGGCTAAGCTTAGCTTGGTGATGAGAAGAGAGTGATACCCGTGAGTGAGACTGGCAGCGCCGTTTCAGGCAAGATAGCGACAATTAATGCCAGCGGGACGTCAGCAGTTTTTTTTTTTTCTGTTAAGCACTTTGTGTTTCATTATTTGTAGGAAAAGTGCTATATAAATAAAGTTTGATTTGATTTGATTTGATTTGAGCAGTGTGGACATATTTCAAAATAAGGGACGACGACAGAAGCAAGGCAGACTGCAAGCTACTGCTGCTAAGGTGTCAAGAGGAGGAAAGGAGAATACGTTGTTTAATACCAGCAACTTGATAAAACATGTCAAAACGCATCATAAAGCTGAGTATACAGAGTTTTCTAATGCTACTGCAAGATCACAACAGCCAACATTAGCTCAGGTTCTGCAGAAGCGACAGACGATGGCAAGAGACGACCCACGTGTTGGGACTCAGCGGGCTGTTGGCACGTGGCCGGGGGGGCGACTGGGCCGCAGAGGAAACCCCAGCCTGCTGAGTTTTGTTTAAAATAGTTAAATTGTCATCATTTTATTTATTTTTTTGAATTTATCTGTTGCAAATAAAACCTGTCTTCCAATTCATTGCATTTTTCATTGCATTTTTAACCTAGTTATTTTTGTGGTAGAAGTATCGTATCGGTACTCGGTATGTACACAAATTAAAATACTCGTACTCAGTGTGAAAAAAATGGTATCGGGGCATCCCTAGTTCCAAAAGTGGAATTCACTTCCTCCCCACCTTGTCAAACTTTCTAATGAAACATATTTTGATATATATATATATATATATATATATATATATATATATATATATAATATCAATAGCTTAATATGATGTAAACTTCTACTTACTCACATTTGTCTTTTTTCCTCATTTTTATACAGTATTGTAGTTTTTTCTTTCTTTATTTTGTCTTTTCTATTTTTTGGGGTATGTACTCTTTTCTTTTCTTTGTGTGAGCGTGCTGTGCGCAGGTGTGTGTGTGTGTGTGTGTGTGTGTGTGTGTGTGTGTGTGTGTGTGTGTGTGTGTGTGCTGTGTATGATATGCATTTATGTCCATGATAATGTCCATTTTTATGCTCATTTAAGGAAATCTCTTGTCAAGCCCCTAGAGGGTTTTTTGGACCTCCTTGCATATATGCTGTCTATTGTTTTTCATGGTAATTGTGTTACTGACTTTTTAATATGTGCTAAATAAATAAACAAATAAACACATGTGGCTGGTTGAAACAAACCCCATTCCTGACATGCTCGGGCAGGGCAGCGCTCCTCCTAACCCCCCCCCTCGGCTCCACGGTGCCAGGCCATCTGCCCCCCGACGAGGAGGGGGTGTCGGCACGCCGAGCGCCCAGCGACCCCCCCATCTGCAGCTCATGTGGCTCCGGAGCTGCAGAAGCCGTTTCCAGACCAGTTAAACCCGAACATGAATCTCACATCAATTATTAACTGCGTTTCTATGCATCAATAACCCTTTTAAAACCAGAATATTGGCAATAACCCGAATTTGCACGTCCATGTAAACATTTTATAATGTAATGAAGGATATGAACATTTTGGCATATGTAGACGGTAAAAAGTACCGGGATAGCGAGATTCACAAGAAGTTGCGCGAAGCAGCATTTGTTTGGATACAGGAAGAAGAAGCGGAATTGACGGGAATTGCGTCATGATGTTCTCCTGTCTTCGCTGGTTTGATCGAGATATCCCGAATGATTAATAACCATGTAAACCGAATATTCCCAATGTTTCAGTAACCGAAATATTATCAATAACACGAATTTTGACTGCATGTAAACGTAGTCATTGTTCAAGGTTCAGAAATTGAGACAGTGTCCCAATATAGGTATCTTGGATTCCTAATTGATGATTCATCATCTTTTAAGCCTCATATTCAGCATCTAGTCAAGAAGTTGAAGCTGAAATTGGGTTTTTATTTTAGAAATAAGGCCTGTTTTTTTTCCTTTTATTCCAAAAAGGGACTTGTTGAATCAACAGGAGCAAGTACAACTGGCTGTAGATGCTTCGACTGCTGATTTTGTCTGTAATCTGTATTTCTGATTTGTTTTTAACTGTTTTGATATTGTTTTTTTGTGCAACTTTGTGTTTGTGCTGCTGCCTGTCTTGGCCAGGACTCTCTTGTAAAAGAGATTTTTAATATCAACAAGACTTTTTCCTGGTTAAATAAAGGTTAAAATAATGACCGAGCTGCGGCTGATCCCCAGAGAGGCCCGTCGGCTTCACCCGGATGCTCTAGATGAGCTCATAATGGTACGTAAAAGCGGAGAGAGGACTACCGTCCCGGCTCAAACTGCAGACCTTTGTGGATTAAAGGATTAAGACACGTTTCCCTTTTTTCATAAGTGAATTACAGTTTAAGGAAAATGTCAGTATACAAACCAAAAGCCTATTTTTCTGTCCTTTCTGAGCCGTGTTAGTCTCTCTGTCCTTCACTTGGGTGAAATTAAACTCCAGGTTTGGTCCACAAAAGCCGCAGAGACATGTGCAGCTGGATCAACAAGTCTGCAAACATTTTCCTCCCATTTCACCACTAAAGCAGCAAAAACAGGAAGAGCAACTGCTTCCCTCTCCTACGGAAGAGTATTAGGGCCATGCAAGAGAAAAAATATTTGAGAGGGGAAGATTTTTTGTATTGTGCATTTCAAGAAAAAAGTCGAAATGTTGAGAAAAAAGTTGAAATGTCGAGATTAATGTTGAAAAACAATTTCGAGAAAAAAGTCGAAATGTCGAGAATAAAGTCAAAATTTCAAGAATAAAGTTGAAATACAAATACAATATCGTAAAGCTTTTTAAACTTTTCTTTCTTGACATTTCGACTTTTTTCTCGACATTTCGACTTTTTGACTTTTTTCTCGAAATTGTACTTCAACATTATCTCAACATTTCGACTTTTTTCACAAAGTGCATAATGAAAAAAAAATCTTCCTCTAAAATATTGTTTTTATTTTTCTCCTGCCTGGCCCATATACTCCGTACTCTCCTTTCTACAAGTTTTTGAATAATTAAGCTCACATATTATGCTTTTCCTGACTTTCAAAGGCTCCACATTTGTTTAAAACGGATCTTCCATTTCAAGAGGGGGATGATTGATTTAAGCAAAAGACAAAAGTTTTGGTGGAGCAGTCGTAGCAGGAGCTTCTGGAGCCAGACGCGGTGCTCACTGAGGCGCACTGAAAGTAGAAGAGTCGGGATGCAAAATCCAATAAAGACGGAGAGTTTCTGAGTCATGATAAAAACAAAATGACATCGAGCGCCTCCTCATCTGCTGCTCATGTGGCCCCAAAGCTAAAACCCAAACATGCAGCTAAAGTAAAGTAAATATCTTTTCAGGTCTGTACAATATGATACTTTATCAGGTTATTTCAATATAAAAATTATATTTTAAGAATGTATTTTTTTGTTGTAACGCGATAAATATGTTTATTGTAATGACATAACGATATATTATTAAAACATTAAATATAAATTGTAATAACGTGATAAGATATAAAAAATATATTGTTAGAAAATTAACATTTCATATTATGGCTCAAATTTTTGTTTAAAGATGGTGGCAGTTCTATGCTTCCGTAATTTACAGAGGACAAAACTAAAACAGTCCAACAGAAATAAGGCTTTAAAAAAAGTTAAATTATTTGGAAAATGAAACAAATTAATGGAGGTTCATATCGACACGCTCGGATAACGTCGGCAGCCATTCTGGCTCGTTCACGGCCTTCTGCCGCGTGTGACGGATGTGTCGTGGTATCAAAAACTCAGCATGACGAGAGAATGTGAAGGAAATCTTCCTCCAATCACAATTCTGACTCAGTTACACAAATAAACACGTTTATAAATCCTACTGGTGGGAAACCGTAGCAGCTGTTGAACCATAAGTGCTGCCAGGGATTGTGGGCGTCTTTCAGATGGTTGAAAGGATTCCATAAACATTGCATGAATGCTAAATAAGAAACACCTTTCTTCCTTTTATTTTTTACCCTCTTTCTTCCTTTTCTTCTTTTGTCATCTCTTTTTTTATTTTTTTTTTATTATTTTTTTTCTTTTCCTCTTTCTTTTTTTATTCTTTGTTTTTGTCTTTCAGACGGTTGAAAGGATTACATAAACATTGCATGAATGCTAAATAAGAAACACCTTTCTTTTTTTCTTCTTTTTTCTCTTTCTTTCTTTTCTTTTTTTCTTTATTTTTCTTTATTCTTTCTCTTTTTTAATATTTCTCTCTTTTCTTCTTTTTCTTTTTTTTCTTCTTTTCTTTTTTACCCTCTTTCTTCTTTTTCTTCTTTTGTCATCTCTTTTTTTATCTTTTTTATTATTTTTTTCTTTTCTTTTTCTCTTTTTTTTAAATGTTTTTGTCCTTGTTTTTTTTTATTAATTTTTGTCATCTTTCAGATGGTTGAAAGGATTACAGAAACATTGCATGAATGCTAAATAAGAAACACCTTTTCTTTGTTGTCTACCACTATATGGTAGCCTTGTATTAGCATTAGCATTAGTCAGGCAGTCGGCAGGACAGCTGAGGGTCCTGAACATGTGTTTAGTGGATTCTTCCTCTCGTTTCTGTCCAGCAGGAAGCAGTTACGAGTCCCCGACCTCTGTAAGCTGCTGTAAATGTGATCGATGTGCTATTATTGTACCAGACACCATCGGTGCCCCGGCTGCAGTTGCAAAGCATTGATTCATCGATACGACATCACAGCTCCACTAGTCTGCTAGTCTTCCCTAGATGTCACAACAAGCCAATCCATGTTATTGCACAACGCTGGTCGTCACGGCCCACCGTCAGTAACGCACGACCTCATTCCCCTTCATCCCTGCCGTGGCCGACGCCGCCAACACCAGCAGAGGTGACGCCGTCTACGACCGGTGCACAGGCCGAGTCTGACCTTGATATACGGGGGTACCGGTACCCAAGAACCTCGGTTCGGTATATAGCTCGGGTTTGAGGTCACGCTTCGGTTCATTTTCGGTCCAGGAAAAGAAAAAAAAAATGCAAAAATTTATTTTCGTTTAATTTTCAACTTTTGTAAGCTACTGTTTTTACATTTTCTTATAAAAATGAAACATTAAAACATTTTATAAAATTATATATGTATGCATATATATATATATATATTTATTTATTTTTTCTGTAATGCAAAACTGTCATACATTCTGGATTCATTACAAATCAACTGAAATATTGCAAGCCTTTTATTATTTTAATATTGCTGATTATGGCTTACAGATTAAGAAAACTCAAATATCCTATCTCAAAAATTAGAATATTCTGGGAATCTTAATCTTAAACTGTAAGCAATAATCAGCAATATTAAAATAATAAAAGGCTTGCAATATTTCAATTGATTTGTAATGAATCCAGAATGTATGACATTTTAGTTTTTTTAATTGCATTACAGAAAATAAAGAACTTTATCACAATATCCTAATTTTCTGAGACAGTCGTATATATATATGTACACATACACATATACATACACACAGTACAGACCAAAAGTTTGGACACACCTCATTCAAACAAATGGGGAAGTGTGTATTTTGTTCAATTTGAGAACATTTTATTTATTGGAGGACTTGGTAATAGATTTAAGCAGAATTTTATTATACAGTGCCTTGCGAAAGTATTTGGCCCCCTTGAACTTTGTGACCTTTTGCCACATTTCAGGCTTCAAACATAAAGATATAAAACTGCAATTTGTTGTGAAGAATCAACAAAAAGTGGGACACAATCATGAAGTGGAACGAAATGTATTGGATATTTCAAACTTTTTTAACAAATAAAAAACTGAAAAAGTGGCCGTGCAAAATTATTCACCCCCTTTACTTTCGGTGCAGCAAACTCTGTCCAGAAGTTCAGTGAGGATTCTGAATGATCCAGTGTTGACCTAAATGACTAATGATGATAAATGGAATCCACCTGTGTGTAATCGCGTCTCCGTATAAATGCACCTGCACCGTGATCGTCTCAGAGGTCCGTTTAAAGCGCACAGAGCATCATGAAGAACAAGGAACACACCAGGCAGGTCCCAGATACTGTTGTGGAGAAGTTTAAAGCTGGATTTGGATACAAAAAGATTTCCCAAGCTTTGAACATCCCAAGGAGCACTGTGCAAGCGATAATATTGAAATGGAAGGAGTATTAGACCACTGCAAATCTACCAAGACCTGGCCGTCCCTCTACACTTTCAGCTCATACAAGGAGAAGACTGATCAGAGATGCAGCCAAGAGGCCCATGATCACTCTGGATGAACTGCAGAGCTCTACAGCTGAGGTGGGAGACTCTGTCCATACGACAACAATCAGTCGTGTACTGCACAATTCTGGCCTTTATGGAAGAGTGGCAAGAAGACAGCCATTTCTTAAAGATATCCATACAAAGTGTCGTTTAAAGTTTGGCACAAGCCACCTGGGAGACACACCAAACCTGTGGAAGAAGCTGCTCTGGTCAGATCAGACCAAAATCAAACTTTTTGGCAACAATGCAAGACGTTATGTTTGGCGTAAAAACAACCCAGCTCATCCCCCTCAACACACCATCCCCACTGTCAAACATGGTGGTGGCAGCATCATGGTTCGGGCCTGCTTTTCTTCAGCAGGGACAGGGAAGATAGATGGAGCCAAATACAGGACCATTCTGGAAGAAAACCTGATGGAGTCTGCAAAAGACCTGAGACTGGGACGGAGATTTGTCTTCCAACAAGACAATGATCCAAATCATAACACAAAATCTACAATGGAATGGTTCACAAAAAAACATATCCAGGTGTTAGAATGGCCAAGTCAAAGTCCAGACCTGAATCCAATGGAGAATTTGTGGAAAGAACTGAAAACTGCTGTTCACAAATGCTCTCCATCCAACCTCACTGAGCTCCAGCTGTTTTGCAAGGAGGAATGGGCAAAAAGTTCAGTCTCTCGATGTGCAAAACTGATAGAGACAAACCCCAAGCGACTTACAGCTGTAATCGCAGCAAAAGGTTGCGCTACAAAGTATTAACTTAAGGGGGGTGAATAATTTTGCAAACCCAATTTTTCAGTTTTTTATTTGTTAAAAATGTTTGAAATATCCAATACATTTCGTTCCACTTCATGATTGGGTCCCACTTGTTGATTCTTCACAAAAAATTACAGTTTTATATCTTTATGTTTGAAGCCTGAAATGTGGCAAAAGGTCACAAAGTTCAAGGGGGGCAAATACTTTCGCAAGGCACTGTGTATATATATATAAAATTGAACAAAGTATAAAACGTGTGTTTAAAACCCGGGTTCTCGGGGGGTGTATTGAGCTGAGCATGGAGTAGGAAGCCTTTCTCGGTGCTCCTGCATAAATAGCAATACATCCAGACTAAAACAGCAATTACAACTGGAAAATAAGTTAGATACTAACTGCATTTCGTTGTCTCAGTCTGTGTACTCTGTGTAATGACAATAAAGTTGAATCTAATCTAATCTTTGGACAGATTTAATCAGAATTAAAGTCATTTTCACAGGATGGTTGTCCAGTCCTTCTTATACAGATTCTTCATCAAACTAATTAAACTCTGGCTGGAGGTGTTTGCCATTTTCTCCTTTCAACAGTTTTGCTCATCTTGTCGACACTGACGTCCCGACTTTTGAAGGGTTTCGGTCAGAAACACCAGCGTGAGCTGAGATCACTCACTCGTCCACGTATGTCGACCCCTGAAACACGCGTTTAATCCAGAACACAAGACACTGAAATCACAACACAGTCTAATCATTTGCTCTGCCCTACTGCCCCTCCTCCCCTCGGTTCAACATCCATCACATCCCTGACTCTCACAGAACCCGGGAACATTCACAAACTCCCATGTCAATTAGTGCTCTGGGCGGATCGATGCTCCGCCGGTTCTGCAGCCTCGTCAGCTGCAGACTCTGCAGCTTTCCCAGTACCGACAGACTCCTAATGATGCTGATGTTTGCATATGTGCTCCATTCACAACGAATAATGACTTCTCTAAGAGATTTAACACAGAAATATTAGCTTTTTGGGCTTTTTGGGTAGGCCTGTGTTGAAAAAAATCGATTTTCTGATTCTAAATTGATTCTCATATTAATTCCTAAAAATCGATTCGTATGTCTAAAGATCGATATTTTTTTTTTTACTTTTGGTATTTTTTTGTTTATGCCCAAAAAAGGAATGTTTTGTTGGACACAAGAATAACTGGTGTCATGTTTTTGCCTTTAAATATGTTTAAAGGTATGAAAACATTTTCAGTTATAATTGCATAAATCGTCTATATTTCATTACTTGCAATATTTCATTCCTTTATATACTGTCTTCGGGTTACATTTCCATAAAACGCAATTAAAAACCGAAAATGGAAAAGATTTACATGGAATGTGGGAAAAAAAATAAAACCGTCATACGTCATTTCATCCGTCTGTTTCCTCCCTGGATCTGTTTGGTAATTCTGCCCCACGATGTTTCTGAAAGCAGTTCTATCAGCATTCTGGGAGCTGATTGGTCCTTACAGCATCATTAGCTCAATATAATACCAGTATTAATATGTTGCATAATTACACAGTCTGATTCATGCAACAGCTCAAAAAACAGTTTCAATAACACTAACCCAAATCAATATCGGAATCGAATCAAATCTTGATAATCGATTCTGAATCTTAGGAATCGGAATCGAATCGATTCTTGACATTTGAATCGATCCCCAGCCCTGCTTTTGGGAGGGAAACGGTCCTAGTTTTGAGTCCGAACCTCATCAGGAGTCTTTAACTTGATACAACTGTAATATAAAAAGTAAAAGCCAGAGCAGGCTGGGATCCACCCATGTGAACGTTGGAGACTTAACCCGGAGCTGTAAGGGAAGGGAAAGCTCCCGAGGGCGGGGGCGGGAGGGCGGTGGGGGTTTTCCCCGCAGGTCCCAGGATGACGACTCGCTGGACTCACTTCAGCCTTTTAAACCGGCCTATCGGAGCCCAGGAGGGAGGCGCCTGCCGGGGAAACGGGCCAATGGCAGGCCGGAGCCCTGCGGTCTGCACCGCCTGAGCCTCCGATGGGGAGGAGGCGGGGTGGGGATGGAGGGGTGGAGGGGGCAGAGCATTGCACAAATCCTCTGTAATAGGCTTGGGATTTAGGGGATCCAGTTGAGTAAAAGCAAGAGCTCTACAAACAAGCATGAAAACTCCTTCCTGTAAGCACCGCTGACATAACAGTGACTCGGCCAGTGTTTAACGCTTTTAAACCCCTTTTATGTGTTAATAAATGTGAACACGTAGCCGAGTGTGTCTCTAATGTCCACAGTTGTGGAATCTGCAGTTTGAATGGAGGTTTTTGGTAGAGATGCACCGATCGATCGATAATATCCCTATTGGTTTCGATCGGCGTTCTGAAAATAAGGCCACGTATTTACAAAAACAGATATTTCCCCCTCTACGTTTTGAAAAATACCATAATTTACACGAACTCGCATAAATACGCTGTTAAGGTGCTATGAGCAGCCAAACCTACAGGGGGCAGTGTAACGAGAAGATAAAGTCATGCTAGCCAATCAGAATCCTGGAAAAAAACGTCAACAAATGACACGAGTAACTTCCAGTTACTTCCAAGATGAACGAGAGTCTTTCGTTTGGAGTGACAGAGAAGTGGAGTTACTTTTAAGTGTGACGTTAGAATATAAAACAGGTAAAATACAAGAAAATATTGACGGTGGCCAAACAAATTGTAAACACAGGTCGCACTCATGACGCTGGTGACGTTTCTGTTGCATAATGTGACGTTCTGAAGCCTAAATGTCCGTTTCTCTCTGTTTACAAGAAAACGTGAAAACTGAGTTTTTTCAAATCTTCACTTTGGCCAGAGTTTTCAGAAATTATCATTTTTGGTGACTTTGAGCTTCGTTTTCGTGTAAACGAACGGCCAAAACGCATGAAAACACGATCATTTTTCATTTTTTTTGCTACGTGTAAACAGGGCCTAATACTTCAAAGCAGCCGATCTGATGACGTTTACAACAACAAACCGCCGCCAGCGCAGCGTTCCCGCATCTCAGACCAAGGTGTCTCAAGGGGGCGTGACCGGCGTCGCCGGTATGGGAGTTTTACAATGTCCGAATAGAGCAACAAATTTGCAGTTTGCAAGCTTTGTGCAAAGGAAATACCTTGAGGAGGAATGTTATAAAAGACTTTCAACACAACGAAGCTGATAAGACATTTGAAAGTTTTTCAATTCAAGGATGATATAAAGAACAGGAGCGTGCAGCAATGCCGCTAACTAGCTTGTAATAGAGACCTATAAACGACAGCAAGAAAAATAAAGAACTACATCCTAAGGTAATGGATTCATAAGCCTTGATCATCATTTCTGTTGTAGAAGACGTCAGGTTTAAAGGCGTCATTAGCAGCTTGAATCCGCGGTACACGCTGCAGAGTCGTAATTATTTCACTGATGAAATCCCGTCTGAGTTATACCAGACTATATACAGTCACATCCAAACCCTCATGCAGGACGACCGTCGTGTCAGTCGCTTCACAAGTGACATTTGGAGTTCTAGTATGAAGAGTTGTGCTTCACTCACAAGAGTTTTCTCACACGCGGCAGATGCTATCGCTAAAGCTTTAGCAAACCTTAGTAATCCATAATTCATTTTTGATCAGAAGATTTAATTCCTTTTTCCTGAGGAAAACTAAGGTTTACAACTTGTATCAACTCAAGAGATTTCAAGAGATTTAAATATCTACTGTTGTCTGTGTTGGTGTACTGCACGTTGTGTTGTACACATAATCATTACCACAGGAAAGTATGTCCTTTTCGAGCCTTGTGGTCCATAGAGCCGGTGTTTATCTCCGGTTTCTGTAGCGCAAACAAACAGGTGGTAACCACCCCCAGGATAGGACGCTAGTTTATCGCTGGATACTTCCCCTAGCAAAGCTAGGTACCCATTCATACACCTGGGTGAAGTGAGGAAAGCCGAGAGTAAAGCATCTTTCCCAAGGATGTAAAGTGACGCCAGTGCCAGGGTTCGAACCCACGACCTTCGGATCATGAGCCTGAAGCCCCAAACACTAGGCCACTCCGCTACTACCACAGGAAAGCTTAAGTTAATAAGCTACATGAGTCTAAATCATCTCCAAGAGTCTCTAGAGTGAAATATTGCATATTGCATCAGCCTGAAATAAAACAGTGGTCAATTCATGATACTTTCTCGTCTCTTAATTTTGATACCTAATAATAAAATGTCAGTGTTTGTACAGGAGACAACAATATTGACAAATTTATGGATTTCACACTGTGATCGGTGATCAGCAGATACTGATTTTGGAGATCGGTGATCAGCCCTCAAAATCTTGATCGGTGCATCTCTAGTTTTTGGCTTGAAACTCGACATTTTTCAGCATTTATTCAACAAGCGGCGAAGGGGGGGGGCTTACTGTTGCTGGACTTGAGGTCCCGGTGGATGATGGGAACGATGGCCTGGCCGTGGAGGTAGTGCATGCCCCTGGCGGTCTGCACGGCCCAGTCCACCAGCGTGCAGGGCGGGATGCGCTTCCCGGCCAGGGCCCGGTTCAGCGCGCCGCCCCGGGCGTACTCCATGACCAGGCACAGGTTGGGCTCCTGCAGACACACCCCCAGCAGCGCCATGATGTTGGGGTGGTTGAGCATGGCGAACAGCTTGGCCTCCTGGCGAACGCTCTCCAGGGTCTGTGCCACGTCCTCGTCGGGGTCGCGGCGCGCCGCCTTCACCGCCACCTCGCCGCCGCGCCACACGGCGCGGTACACCTTCCCAAACCCGCCGATGCCGATGATCTCCTCCAGGGTGAGCTCCGAGAAATTGATCTCCAGGACTGAGAGGAGAGGAGAGAGACAAGACACAACCGTTACACCAAACACCGGCCGAAGGAGTTCATGCTTAAAAGGAGGGTAGGGCATCTTCTTCTGCCCTACCCTAGAGGGTATGCATTGACGTCAATTCAAAACATAAGCAAAAACGGCTGAAACTAGTGGAGAAGACGGGATAACAGCCGATTATCGGCGTAAATTAAAGGCAGTTGGACTTGACAGTGACCCGTACAGTTTCCCCAAGAACCAGTGGTCCATGGACATTAATATTTGTCCACCAATCCAGTTTCCTGATATTTCTATGTACTTAATTTCTACGCCGGGGAAATACACGAAGCAAAGCTTGAAGGCTTACAAAAGTCTTGGCGCTTGGTCCTACTTCAAGGCAGGATTTGTTGTAGAAATTAAAGTGATGAGGACACCGAACTTTATGATTTGACCGTTTTTAACGTTAGCTACCCAAAAATCCAACATTACCTGATACAAAATGGGAACCACAAATCCACGTTTCGGTGCCTGGAATCCAGTTGTTTCTGTGAATTGCATAACTCAGATTTCTTGCTAAATCTATGAGTACAGTCGATCGCACAACAGCTCTTTCCCATTTTAGATGTTTTCCAGTTGTTCAAACTTAAAGTTTACGCTGACGCTCAGTCTTTCTGACACTCAGTCTTTCTGACACTCAGTCTTTCTGCCACTCAGTGGGCGAAACCCGCTGTGAAGTCGCATCTGTGACGTCATGGGCATTCCCTCTATTACCTGGAACTCTCTTCACACACTGACAGAAAATAGTTAGTTAGATGCTCTTATGACGAGACAGAAACCAGGGGTCTAAAAATACCCATCAAACCACTGATACCCATTTTCCACCAAACCGGTTCCAAGACTGGTTCCATGCCTGGTTCTGGGCCAGTGCTGGTCACAACCAAACCAAACTAAACTGAACTAAACAACTCCCTCCCAGAAATCTGTCAAAGGAACCCTCCCACACATTCATCAGGGCCAGATGGAAAGATTGGGTGGGTTTCCATCAGCGTGGGTCCAGGAATCGCCCTGCAACAACAACAGTTTGAGAACTCGGACGGGGCCAAAACAAGTTTGGGGGGGATGAACTTTAGATACCCCTTTTCCACCAAACCAGTTCCAGTGCTGGTTCTGGTTCACAACTCGTTCAGCTTGTGAACCAGCCGGTTTGTTTTTCCACAGCTCGGCTACTAAGGGGAGCCATGTCATTACGTCTCTGCAAACGTCAGTTACATTGCTGCGTTTGCGTGAAAGTTGCAGCAACAACAGTTATTTGCTCTAATAGGACTTGGTCCACGTAGCTCCTCCGTGGACACATCTCTAAAAGATAGGTTGTCTCCTCCTCAGACCTATGATGCTTTGCTGCATCCAGATTCATTCTTATTGGAAAATGTCTCAGTCTCCCAGTCTCCGAGACTGGGAGACTGAGTCTCGCTATTGCCGTTGGTCTTAATAACTCCACCCCCTCCACTTATGTAAGCGGTTCTTTCCTCTAGTCCAGCAAAGGGTTGGTGGTACCTTGGAACTGGGTTTTCTGGCCAAGATCTAGGGCTGGGCGATATATCGAGATTTTAATATATATATATATCAATATATATTTTCAAACGCGATATGGTACGACACAATATTGTTTATATCGATAAAAAAAATATATATATATATATATGATTTTGATATAGCTTATTTTGTGACAAATTGACTTGAATGTTTTATTTGAGATTTGCACAAATGTTTTGTTATTTGCACAACTGTCAACCTCAGTGGAAAAGTGCCTGTTACTGTCTACATTGTATAAATTGCACAGTGTATTTTAATTTAATTGTTATGCAGGAAAGGGATATTTGTTTTATTTTATTCAAGAAGCATTTTTATTCTATATATGCAGGCAGTTTATTTTTATTTCATTTGTTTTATACATTTTGATATTGTGCAGACCTCTGTTAATAAACGTACCTGTGTGACATTTGGCACAAGGCTTTGTATTAAAACTGACTGTTTTTTTAACGGTTTGCCTCAGAAAGAAATGAAGCTAACAGAGATGCTAACAGAGATGCTATGCTATAATGCTTTGGGGGAAAACCCAATTATGGCACAGAAAAAATATCGATATATATCGAGTATCGCCATTTAGCTAGAAAATATCGAGATATGAATTTTGGTCCAAATCGCCCAGCCCTAGTTTGTGTGAAAGTTGCAGCAACAACCAGTTCTCTACTATACTAGGACTTGGTCCACGTAGCTCCTCCGTGGACACGTCTCTAAAAGACAGGTTGTCTCCTCCTCCTCCCATGATGCTTTGCTGCATCCAGATTAATTCTTATCTGAAAATGTCTCCGTCTCCCAGTCTTGCTGTTGCCGTTGGTCTTAATAACTCCCCCCTCCACTTACGTAAGTGGTTCTTTCTTCTGGTCCAGCAAAGAGTTGGTGCTACCTTGGAACTGGGTTTTCTGGCCCGGATCCAGTTCTTTGTCAGTGGAAACAGAAAACCTGGTTCCAAAACTCAGCACTGGTCCAGAACCAGAACCAGCCCTGGAACCGGTTTGGTGGAAAAGGCGTCCTAGTGACCCCAGCAGAGCAACTGAAACATGGTCATGTGCTTTGGGGATGTGGCTTCTAAAGAACAGGAGTTGTTTTGCCTCTTTACATCCCGACTCAACCTTTAAAGCTACACAAAGGAACCGTTTTAGCTCTCAGGGTTCCTTTAGGGGCGTAAAGTTCAGTCACTTTTATGACTCTAAATTCACTCCTTTCATCCCTCTTTTCCAATTTCTTCTTCGGGTCTGCGATGATGTCCACCACAACGGTGTCAGGTGGTTTCATCGCCCCTGATGCTCAACCGGCGTCCCACGGTGGGGACGGGACACCACCACAGACACTTTCCTTCAAATGAAACTGAAACAGATATATAAACATGAATAAAGAAGGATTTATGCAGCAGATGTGACGTTCAGCCATAAGAACAGACATTTAAACTCTAAATGAGGCTAAATCTGTCTGGATCCTAAAACCAGGCCATTCGGTGGAAGGATGCTGCTTCAAATCATGCCCCACCTCCACACTTTTACACATGCTATGTGTTAAAATGAAGACATGAATAGTGTGTAGATGGCGGTTCTGGGTTTGACGCTGCGGCTGCGGGGCAGGCTGCCTCCAGACTTACCTCGATGAATATTTCAGGTGTCTGAAAGTAGGCCAGCCTCTCAGGCAGCTAACGAAGCCAGCGGTGGCAGCGGTGAGGCCTGACATAAGATGAGATGATGCCTCAGGCATGTTTCATAACCAGTGGCGCCACCAGGGGGTGGCCAGGGGTGCCCACGCCCCCCCCTACAAATTTGCTGGCCGCCCCACTTGCCTCACATCAGGTCTGCAGAGAGGATGATTGGGACTAACCTACCATCTATCCAGGACTTGTACCGGTCCAGGACCAGGAAACGGGCAGGTAACATCTCTGCAGACCCCTCACACCCAGAACACATTCTGTTCCAACTCCTCCCCTCTGGACAGAATGCTAAAACCTCCAGACTCAGAGACAGTTTCTTCCCCCAAGCGGTTGCTCTGATGAACTCTCACAACAACTAACAGTCTCAGAGTAACCAAACACGTGCAATAATAATCATCTAGCACCTTCGGTAATAGCCATGTCTGCCTCACTCTGCTGCACCTCTCACTTTTTGTATTTTTTGTATAATTTTTTGTATAATTTGTTTTGTATAATTGTAAATAGGTTATTTTATTTTATTCCTAGCTGACTTTTTTTTCTCTACCTCAAACTGCTGCACCTTAGATGTTTATCTGTATATATGTCAAGAAATACCACATTTGTTTATTTGTTTATTTACTGCCTAAAGAGCTAAATTACCGGAGTCAAATTCCTTGTTGGACAATGTTCGAACCTGGCCAATAAAGATGATTCTGATTCTGATTCTCAATAAAAAAATAAGAAAAAACACTTGCCGGTCACATAGATTCTATCGTCAGTTATGCGAATCCCAAATCCCAAAATGCATATCAGTAGGTGTTTCTTTAAGTATTTCTGAGCCAAATAATAATAATAATAATTAAAATATATATATATATATATATATATATATATATATATATATATATATATATATTTTAATATATATATATATATATATATATATATACAAAAAAAATATATGTATACATATATTAATAAAAATAAATATATGATATATTAAAATATATATAATATATATTATATATTAAAAATGCATATGCCTTAGGTTTTTACCAACATGGTATTAACCATTAAAATATGCAGTATAATAAAGTCCTGTAATGACGGCTTTTAGTTTTGGTTCCAGCCCAAGAATTGAAGTGGCCCCATCTGGCCCCCCCTATGAAACATTTTTGGAGGCGCCCCTGGATGAGATGAGTCCTCACGCATGTTTCATAACCCCTGCAGGTGAATGAGGTGTGTGGTGACCAGCGGGAAGGTCTGGCTCCGCACAAAGAGCTGCTCCTCTGACTCCCATCAGTGCACCATAGCTGCTCCTGCTCCTCTGCCTGATGGCTGAATGCACGAGCAGCTGACATCCATCCCCTGCACAGATGTCGTGCACAGAGAGATTTGAGCATGAGATTTGAGCTGGTGCAGCAGTTTCAGGCCACTTTTACGTGTTTTCAGAGGAAACCGCGGCGCGCCGGCGGGCAGTGGTCCTGATGCTGCGGAGGGATGCGGTTTCCAGGCCAACGGGAGCGCAGTGCGCGCGCCATGACACAGCACTTCAGCATCCTCCCCATGCACGGCGGGGAGAGACGTAGGGTACAGAGGGGTGGGGGGGTTAGTACTCACGGTGCAGGGGGGGGGACCGAGTACAGCTGCTCCGGCGTGTCCAGGATCTCCTCTGGGATGCCGGTTCCGCTGCTCACGTAGTTGGACGGGAAGATGCCGACGCGGTCCTGGATCATGCCGGTCCACCAGCCCTCGTCCCCGGACACCAGCGAGTCCTGGGACAGCAGCTCCACCAGGTCGCCCCTGCGGAGGCTCAGCTCGTCCTCCGCCGTCGCCTCATAGTCGAACACGGCGGTCCAGACGCCGCCGGGCTGGCCCGGTTCCGCCGGTTCTCCATCACCGGGACCGGGACCGGGGCCGGGGCCGGGGCGGCGGGGGCCCCGGGGGCCGTTCTCCGGGGTGGGCCACGGGGACGCCTTGTTGGGGCTCGAGCTGCTGCTGCTGTCCGGAGCGGGCTTGAAGACGTCCATGGACGCGATGATCCATAAGGGCGCATCCACCTGACGCGGCCGGGCGGCGGCTGGATGGATGGCGGCTCGGAGCGTCCTGGTCCGTCCTGGGCCGGTTCTGCAGCTACGTGGCGCTCAGACGCTGCGGGGGGCCGCGGGCCCCGTCCATGGTCCTGCTGTCGGTCCTGTCGGTCCCGCCGCGCGCCCTGGGACACGGTTTTTCTGTCCTCTCCTCGGTGCAGCCAGCGGTCTTTATTCTAAGCCAATTGTCCCATGCAGCGTGCGAACCTCGCCTCCCTCCCATTGGTCGGTACTCACGTCAATCACCGTCTATGGCGTCAAAGGCCACGCCCCCTCCGCAGTGAAGCTGCTCAGTGGTTTAAACAGAGGTGTCTTCAGTATTCATTCATTACTCAGGTAGAAGTATAGATACTAGAGTTTAAAAATACTCCTGTAGAAGTTGAAGTATCAACTCAAGTTTTTTACTCAAGTAATAGTATAAAAGTACTGGTTTCAAAACTACTTAAAGTATAAAAGTAAAAGTAATGTAAGGGGGAAAAAGCCATTAAGGACAAAAGCCATTGAAAATGAATGCATCTTAGTATAATGCAAATATATTAAAGAACCATATATGTGTACTATTGAGCATTAACATGTTTCAGAGAGCAGAAGATGATGACTAGTTGCTAATAAGTATTGTAATGGTGCAAAAAGTCAAACTTCAGAGGCATGTTATCATTTATCCTAACCTTTATTGGAATGTACATCCAAGTTTAGTTGCAGGAATCTGAGGGAACGGATGTAAGAACAAAACTGGACAAGAACATCTGAAACAACCACAACCAAATTCACTCTATCCGGATGGAGCAATTTAACTGGATAGTTTTTATTTAAAGGCCGAAATGAAATAGAGTAACGAGGCTGTTTTTAAAATGTAAGGAGTAAAAAGTACAGATAATTGCGTGAAAATGTAAGGAGTAAAAGTAAAAAGTCGTCTGAAAAATAATAACTCTAGTGAAGTATAGATAACCAAGATTTCTACTTAAGTAAGGTAACGAACTAACACCTCTGGGTTTAAAAGCTGCACAAGTGAGTTTTCTCAAGTTAAACTGTCAATGAGTGCGTTTACATGGGAAGTTTAATTCCTCTTTAAATTAGAATTAGAATAGAATAGACTTTATTGTCATTATGCTCAGGTTACAACGAGATTGGTTGGGATGTTCCCACCAAAGTGCAAAGGAAGCAAAAATAAGAGCTAAATAAATATGAAAAGCACAGTATAAAAACATAAAAGCAATACAAACAATGTCTGGTAAAGTGCAACAAACTGTGACCTAGACATCACTCCCACATCATTCAAAAAAAATACACCTGTTCTGTTATGTTATGTTTTGTTGTGTATTATTTAACAATCTAATGGCCCAGGGATAGTAGGTGTTTTTGAGTCTGTTTGTCCGCTGCTTCAGGACTCTGTACCTCCTGCCGGAGGGCAGCAGGTCAAAAAGACTGTGTCCGGGAGGAGAGGGGTCCTGCAAAATCCTTTTAGCCCTTTTCAGCCCCTGAGAGTCTGCAATGTCATTTAGGGAGGGCAGGGGGCGGCCGACGATCTTCTGGGCCGCTTTTATGACCCCCTGCAGAGAATTAAAATTAAATCTGATTTAAAATGATTCAAAATTACCATGTAAACACCAAATTCCGAATGAAAATGGCCATTCCGAATTAAACTTCAACAAATGACACGTGTAACTTCTAGTTACTTCCGAGATGAACGACAGTCTTTCGTTTGGAGTGACAGAGAAGTGCTTTTAAGTACTTTTAAGTGTGACGTTAGAATATAAAACAAGTAAAATACAAGAAAATATTGACGGTGGCCAAACAAATTGTAAACACAGGTCGCACACATGACGCTGGTGACGTTTCTGTGGCATAGACGCTGCGGGGGGCCACGGGCCCCGTCCATGGTCCTGCTGTCGGACACGGTATTCTGTGCAGGACCCGACACCCGGTCCCGGTTCTCCTCTCCTCGGTGCAGCTGTCTTTATTCTAAGCCAATTGTCCCATGCAGCGTGCAAACCTCGCCTCCCTCCCATTGGTCGGTACTTAGGTCAGTCACCGTCTATGGCGTCAAAGGCCACGCCCCCTCCGCAGTGAAGCTGCTCAGTGGTTTAAAAGCTGCACAAGTGAGTTTTTTCAAGTTAAACTCTACGGAAGAGTATTAGGGCCAGGCAGGACAAAAATAAAAATGTCTTATGTCGTCAGTATGAATTGAGGGATGTTGGGCCATTTCCCCCTCCGCCTGGGGGCTCCGGCGGCGCGGGGGGCGCCCATGGAGGTACGGTGGGGCCCTGGCTTGGAGGGCCGGCCCCCGTCGACTTGGATGGCCGGCGGGGGAGCGTGGGCGTCTTTCCAGGGCCGGCTCTGCTGGCCCTGCCTCCTGGCTTCGGCCTCCGTTCCCCCTCCTGCCCCCCCTACACGATTTATACGCACATAGGCGAAGTGGCGGGGGGTCCGGGGCGTCGGGCACACTGTCCCGCGTGCCCCGGGACTCCCCGCCTCACGGTTTTAATAACACCTTAGACACCGCACATTCAACATTTAATAAATACATTTAACAAGGATACTTAGCGTCTTGGAGGGGGGGGTCTAGTCAATATGATACCCTGACCTCCCCCTCCCTGTTTTTATTGCATTAATCACATGCACTCAACACCAGGGAGAGGGGCCCACACCACCCGCGTTCCCTCGTCGGCCTGGGACGGGCAGGTCGCGGTGCCCGGGCCTGGCGGGGCTCGTCGCGCGACCTGGGGTGCCTTCTGGTGGTGCTGGACCCCCCCGGGGAGGGGGAAACGGTGCGTGAATGTGCATCCTTGTCGGTGAGAATGTGGTATGGAAGGGTCCTGCCATGGAGGATTTGGGCCTCCATTGGCAGGACAACAAAATTTTATAATTTATTAATATTATTATTATACAAAGATGGTTATTAATATTATTTTATTATTATTATTGTTATTACTATTATTATTATTATTATTATTAGTATGGATGGATGGATGGATGGATGGATGGATGGACGGACGGACGGACGGACAGACGGACGGACGGACGGACGGACGGACGGACAGATGGATGGACGGACGGACAGATGGACGGATGGATGGATGGGATACCTGGTACCGGAGGGCCGCTTTTGTGGGGGCGGCTGCGCCTGCCCGCGTCGGCGGCCGGGGCGGCTCTGTCTCTCCGGGCAGGCTGGTCTCTTGCCAGGTGGGGTTCGTTGGCCTGGAGGGTGAGGGCCTCCTGGCCGCATATCCTCCCGCCCTCTTCTCCCCTCTGTGGGGTTGCTGGTGGCCTGGGTTTCAGGTTTTTCCTTGTCGGCCTCTGGTCTCGCGGGTGGCGGGGTTGCTCCCCCACTATAGATACACCTCAGATGGAGCTTTGATAGGACTATTACACACACACACACACACACACACACACACACACACACACACACACACACACACACACACACACACACACACACACACACACACACACACACACACACACACACACACACACACACATAGACAGATACACTGGCTCATTCACCTGCATGCTTGCTCTGTAGTGTTTGGGGTTAGTTAAACGCGGTAGCTTAGCTCAGATTGTGATTGGATCTCGAGATGGTTGCTGCTCGTGTTTTGGCCAGTTCTTTGTCGGTTTCGTGTATGTTCTGTTTTTTTTTCCAGATTTCCAGTGCTCGTTGTGCGCCTCCATGTGTGTTCTCGCGTCCTGGATTAGCAACGGATGTCACCCCCCCCCTTCCCAAAAAAAAAACAAAACAAAAAACAAAACTGGGTTTGTATGTGTATATATATGTGTATGTATGCGTATGTATGCGTATACATATGTATATATATTAATGAGATAAATATATTGACAATGCACGTATAGGTTAGGTTCTTACCTAACCTATATCTTTAATATGTGTGTAGACAAGAAAAAAAAAAGAGCCAGATTTCTACGTGTCAAGAAGGTGCCTCTCTTTTTCAGTATAATGTTTATGTTAAATGTCACTTAAGCTATCAAAATGTTAAAATTCAAATGCCATGTTTAATGATTAGAAGTTTAGATTGAACAGACAGAAAGTGTACAAACAAACATATAAGGAAGGTTTTCCATAGTTATGAGAAGATTTCACCCAGATGAAAATGTTTTTGGAACTCACATTAGATAAACTGGCGTAAAGCTTGGTTGTGTCCCTTTAAATTTGGTATCTCTAATAAGATCAGAGAAATTCATTTTAAAATTTTACACAATATCTATCCTTGTTACAAGTTAATATCCAAATTTGTTGATGTTGATGTTGATTGCACCTTTTATAAGATTGAGCCTGAAACTCCCATACATTTGTTTTATCACTGCTCACTCTCATCTGCGTTTTGGACTGATTTTGAGAATTTTATACATAGTAAAAATAACTTTTCTATAACAATTATGGCTAAAGATGTTATCACTCAGTTTGAATCTGACAATAAACCATTAAGTTACATAGTAAAATTCAATTGGTAAATTTTCATATACACAAAGCAATACACAATTCTCAAAATCACTCCCAAATTTCAATGCTTTCCTTGGAGATTTTAATTTATATATACTGTAGACTCCCTTAAACTTATGTCAAACCAAAAGAGCGAACACACATTGTCATGTCATAGAGACCTTTCTTTCTGTCTTGCTTGATTAAGCTAAATTAATTTTATAGATATTTTATTCCTTTATACATATATATATATATATATATATATATATATATATATATATATATATATATATATATATATTTGTATACTGTATTGCACAAGTTTTTTGTGTATAAATGTTTGGCTGAATGTCTGTATGTTCTAAATCTCTAAAATGCTCAATTAAAAAAAAAAAAAAGAAAAAAAAAGTATAATGTTTATGTAGCCGGGTGTGAAAAAAGTGCAATTACTAACGCCACAAGAGGGCGCTGTTTCCCTTCCAGACAAACTTTCTTGTGGATTTCAAATTCAAGAATTTTCCTGAGGTTACAGTTACCGTACGCTCATGAGATTTCTGATATTTTTAATAAGGATAATTTAAAGAACAAGCTTCTCACTGAATCAGTAAAGGTTGAGTGAAGCTCAAACTTGATCATATTTATAGGCTCTTATTTATTTGATCAGTTAAACGCAGGCGACCAGGTTTCATCAAGCAAACTTTCTGCAGCTCTATAATTATTATATCACCAACTAGTCATCAGTTTAGAGAGAAATACAATTTATTAACATTCACATTCAGTGTAAAAATCACTTTTCGAACCAAGCACAAGTTCAGACAAACATACAAAGAAAATCAAATAAAAATAACCGCTTGCATTAGAGAAAGCAGCTTTGATCATCTCACACACGTCGGGGACGTCCCCTCAGGAAGAACAAGCTGCAAGTATGAAACTAACTGTGTCACCTTTTTGATCTTCAAAAAACCTGACACATTTATACAATTATAAACTGGAAACATTTCTAAACGGGAGCCGGCCATCATCTGCCTTACCTCATGCCAAACACATTCATAGACCTCCCAAATACATAATCAATACACTTTAACCACACCGTTTAAAACTGGACAAATAAGAATATGTCACTTACAAAATGTATCGGTCTGACAATGAAAATAAGAAAATGAAACCATTTATTCAGATAGAAAAATTCATTGTTTTGTAACATTAAGCTTTAAAATATAGCTTTCACCCGAGGAAAGGAAAATGCTAACGTTTTGATCAAATCTAACCCTTTTTAAAGCCTCCATTTATAGTAAAACTGGCCAAATTCAAAACAATACGACTGCTCCTTTATTTCACTATTATTATGGTGGTGTTTTGACGCTACATTGCCCCCATACTTGGGATGTAATTCCATTAGGTTCTAGAAAGACTTTCCCGACTTTCCAGTCCACTTAGCCTCCTGCAGACTTTAACTTTGAAAACTAAAAAGGTACGCGCTCTTGAAAGCACAGACTGAAAACAGGGCTGTTAGTCTGTTTTCAAAGGTCTGAAAAGGCCTCCGTTAATATGGTAATATCATGACAAGGAGGTCACGAAGTGTATGATATACAGATGTATCAATAGTCAAAACATTTGATGATGGCATCTCTGTCAAATCTGAAGTTGAGGAAAGCCCTGGAGGACACCAAGTGTTCACAGTCTTTGTCTTCCGCTGATAAACCCCAGCTGGAACTGTGTGGAGCCACGTCTGTGGAGACAAAAACAGATTAGATGAAAGGTGTGCCATACTTTTCCCAATCACTAGCTGCTTTCTTACGACCAGGACCGGCTGAGCAGCCAAGGCTTAAAGGGCCTAACAGAGCGTGGCATCAATTTGCTGGCAAATTGGGAATTTGGGAATGTGATCTTTTAACAAGTTTCTGGAAATCAATTAATTCCTTCACACAATCAGTTTTAGAAATTAATTTTGAATTAAGCTCCAATTTGTATTTATTAAATGATACACTGGATCTTCAGTTAGACCGGAAAAAAAGCAGGATATTAATTATGATCACATACTTCGCTAAGAAATGCATACTAAGTTTTTTTGTGATCAAATTTCAGTTTTTTTACCATTGGAAAAATTAACTTTGGTAAAATACAACCGTGGTCATATCTTTCAAGAATTTTGGTTTCCATTATTTTCAAAACTGGAGAATTTTTCCAAAGGGGACCAATGAGTGCCTTATATGTATGTATGTTTGTATGTATGTATGGATATATATATAGTTTGATGTCACTGTTGCTGCCATTATTTATATATATATATATATATATATATATATATATATATATATAAAATAAAATGTATATTTTATTATTTGTTCTCCCTTAATGTATGATTTTTTTTTTGGTTGTTTTTTTTTCCCTAGGACAATTATGGGGAGGGTAGGAATGTGGGTAGAATAGAGATCGTGAATGTGAAAATGTGAATTGTGAAAATTATTGTGAAATAAAAAGATATTAAAAAATAAATAAATAAATAAAAAATTGCTGGCAACATCCCTCCTGTTCCTGCTGCCAGACTGATGGCGCCGCGGGCCTGTAGGCCCGCTGGCCCGCTGGCCCGCCAAGCTGTGCAGTGAAATACCCGCCAGTCACAATTTGTCTTACTGTACTTATTGTATTTTTTCTCATAATCCTTTTTCATTTTCTCCCGTTCAAATCCAATTAATCGGGTCATGGTGGGGCTGATCTACGCAATTTGAAGCCTTGTATAATAATTTTTAAAATCTGGGTTATTTTCTTGGAGGATCTCGTCATATCAGACAGACCAGCAAATACAAAGCATCATAGAACTTTACTATCATTTATCCAGATTATTTCAGAATAGTACGTTCCAGTCATACCTTTCCCAAAAATCTCTTGCAGCCTCCTGGGTTGAGGTCTTTTATCTTCTTTCTGTTGAAACAGACGAGAGCACATTACTTGAAACTCAAAACATTTTACATTTCAGCACTCTGTAGCACGTTCATGAAGTTAAAAAGCTGCTACGCAAGTCCATTAAAACCACCGATGTTTCTAGAAACGACCGTGTCTGAGTGCTTACTGAGGAGGTTTTGACGTGGCTGCTGGATCCGTTGTCACTGGCTCCTTTCTTCATGCTGGGCGAGTCCTGGGATTTCTTCCCACTGCTTTTCGACATTATTTTCTTCGGATGAACAGAACACAACGTATTCAGAATAAATAGATAAATAATTAACCAACCATTACAACAGTAACCATCAAGCTGCTGCTTTCTCCACTGTAGCAGCTCGTCTACCTGGAACTGGTTCCCAACTGGAAGCATCACGCTCCAACTGGGTTACAGTTTTATAGTATTTTGACCAGGGGTGTCAAATTAGCGCGTTAATTGCGATTAAAGCAGCACTATGTAACTTTTCCACCTTAATATCATATTTCCAGAGTCACTGTGATGGAACATCAACTTCCAACAGGTTTAAAGAACCTCTGTCATGGTCTGAGGGGTCTGTATCGCCTTTACTGGCACTATGTAACTTTGAGGAGCATGGTAGGAACCCTTCCACACTAAAAAAACTACAAATCGTTACGACTTTTACTGCTTTACGGCATACGTCACTTCCCCCTCCTTCCCGATTCGTAGTCGAGACGAAAATGGGCGGGGCGTGGAGTGCAGAGCTCAGCAGAAGCTGGTAACCCGTTGCTGCGTTGTGGCTGCAGCAGCTCCACACAACAGACGTGGGGAAAAGATCACTAATGGTTTAACTTTTCAACGCTTTCCTGCTCGGAGGCAGAACCACGGAGGCCAAGTATCTGAGATAACAGAGTTAAAGAGTAAAAGAGTCGTCGGCTCGCTTGGATCGCGGCTGTAACGACCAAACCTTATTCCCACTTCTCCAGCTAAACACAGTTGCTGGCCAGCTCTCTGCGGTGCGATTAAACCCAATCTTCAGATAAAACTAGTTTGTTGAGGAAAAAATATTAACTCTTATTTGTAGCTGCAGAGGAAAAAAATAATCTCACGAGGAAAACAAAAATATTGCTCATGCCTCGGAGCTTCTTCAGCATAATATAGCAGTCAAAAAAAAAGAAAAGAGAAGTAAGAGGGATACAAAACATGTACTGTATGTTGTACTATTATACTAATTTATTGAAACACATGGCGAGTCAAACATTTACCAAAGCAGCTGCCAAACACTCCTAAACAAGGTAGCCGAAGACGGTGGTTCTGCAGAACTGCGGCAGTAAATCCTTCTAAAGAGTGGAGCTCCGACGAGGAGCTCCATTCTTCAGTAGGGATTTCATATGGATCCAAACCGTTAATAATCATTATTTTCTCCATATATCGCTCCCTGGCTTCCTTGTTTAAGGTATCCCGGTAAATTCCAGTTCCTTTCCAGCAGTTTAACATCTTTTTTTTTGCGTTCCGTCTGTTCACTTGGTGAAACAGAAAAGTAGTTTTGAAAGTCCGTCCCGTCTTCTCTCAAACCAAATGCAGCGACGGGACAGGAGTTTTCCGGCAGTACGCGCTGGTGCTCATGGGAAATGTAGTATTCTTTCTGGTAAAGCACTACCGCTTTTGTCCAAAGGAGCCGCCAAACTCAACAAAAGCTGAAAGTTACGTTGTGCTGCTTTAAGTAGTTTCAGGCCTATTTAGCGTGTTATGTTCTTTTAATCGCTGAAGTATAGTATTTTAAATCTATTATCTCTTATTTTATTTCATCATGTAAATATTGAAAATATTCAAGTTTAGTTTATGTCTTTTTAATGACTGTGGACTGTTTATTTTTTATAACTCTTTATATTTTGCACCGTGGGTCAGAGAGGACTGTAATTTCATTGTGCTGTACGTTGAACATAAAGCATCTGACAATAAAACTTGAAACTTGTGATTACGAGTTTACTGAACAGTTTTGAGATCATAAAATAAAATAGCTAAAAAAGTAGCCTTGCACACACTGCAAAAACTCAAAATCTTACCAGGAATATTTGTCTTATTTCTAGTTAAAATGTCTTGTTTTTTGTCAAAAAATCTCATTACACTTAAAACAAGAGTCATTACCAGATAAATAACTTATTTGACAATTTTCACCTGTTTCAAGTAAATTTTTTTTTAAGTAGAAAAATCTGCCAGTGGGACAAGATTTATCTTCTCATTACAAGCAAAAAAATCTTGTTCCTCTACTTGAAACAGGTGAAAATTGTTGATTTTTTCTTGTTTTAAGTGTAATGAGATTTTTTTTACTAAAATGAGACATTTAAACTAGAAATAAGACAAATATTCTTGTTAAGATTTTGAGTTTTGCAGTGTATATTTTCAGTGGAGAAGAGGGAGTGGTCAGTTCCCCTGATTGACAGCGGGATACAGGGGTAAGATGCTGCTGTTGCCGAGCAACCAGGATCCTCCGTCTAACCTGGTTCAGTTCATGCTGCCCCGGAGTCTTCTGCTGCTTATGTTTGGTCCAGCTTTCTCCAGGAAAAGGAAACGCATCCGGTCCTGCTGTGTGTCGAGATTTTGACCTTCAAAGAAAACAAACAAAAAACAAAGTGAAGATCCTGATTCACACCTGGAGGATTCTGTGAGGAAAACGGTGGCATCGTTGAATCAGGTCGGTATGTACGACCAGTTCTTGCTCTGCTGACCATTTTTTACAAAATATCTACCTGCATGACACCAAAGTCCCCTGAAATGAAACCTGTCCAAATTCCCATTAAAACAAACAAACAGCACACAGACCGAAACCAGGAAGATTCTGGTACCAAAACAGTCTACACATTCATGTACACATCAGTTCATGAATGTTAACCTCTCTCTGTGGGCTATTTAGTGATGTATTTACCGTTTATTTAGTACGGGGGTCGGCAACCCGCGGCTCTATAGCCGCATGCTGCTCTTTAGCGCCGCCCTGGTGGCTCCTGGAGATTTTTCAAAAATGTTTGACCTTTTTTTCTTCTTTTTTCGCTTTTTTGGTCTTTTTCTTCTCTTTTTTTCCTTTTGTTCTATTTTTTTCTCCCATTTTCCTTTCCTTTTTAATCTCGACATTTCGACTTTTTTCCTCGACATTTCGACCTTTTTTCTCGACATTTCGACTTTTTTCTCACGCCGCCCTAGTGGCTCCCTGGAGCTTTTTCAAAAATGTTTGACCTTTTTTTCTTTTTTTCCTCTTTTTTGTCTTTTTTTTCTTTTTGTTCTATTTTTTTCTCTCCCATTTTCCTTTCCTTTTTTCCTCAACATTTTGACTTTTTTCTCGACATTTCAACTTTTTTCTCAAAGTGCATAATGAAAAAAAAAATCTTCCCCCAGTTCTAACTAATATAGAAACATGCAGCATGTGTTGTCTTCATTCTAAGGCTGATACAAGACTTTTCATTTCTTGCGGCTCCAGACATATTTGTTTTTTGTGTTTTTGGTCCAATATGGCTCTAAAACATTTTGGGTTGCCGACCCGAGTTAGTATATTACTGAACTCTGATTTAGAGTTCAGAGACAACCTACAGATGGTCATAACATCAATTTAAACTGCAGATGGTTAAAGAACAAGTGGTGTTTCTTACCGAGCGATGTCTGAAGGTTTGGACGGAGTGTTTCTGCTGTTTGCCAAGTCTTCATCGCTGTCGGTCGACTCGCCTTTCAGCCGGCTGATCCATTCTCTCAGAGGTCTAAACAGGTGAACGAGCACGAGGAGTTCCATCAACACCTGCACATGTCTGTACTTCAACCCAATTACTAGATTAACTCAATCAACACAAATTCTGTGTTTTTATCACAAAATTTTATTCACTGTCAGAAAATCTAAATCAGCTTCCTGCAGATCCAGTTTCTGCTGCGGTCTCACCTTTGTTTCTGTTTATTCTCACACTGAATTCATACTAAATATTTAAAAAAGACCAAGAAAGTCAATGTCAGAACCTACTTTTCAGCGTGAAAATTGAATATGAATGCAATGTTTCAGGAGTCGGGGGTTTACCGGCCCTAAATGAGACGTGGGTCGAACGTCCAACACGAAACTAACTTCACCGATAGGGATTTAGAAAAACGTTCAAGACAGAAAGATTCAAAGGTGATTGGACTCCTATCACTTCAATACTTTTCTACAGGTGCAGCCAACCTGCACTCATATACCTCAAATTATTAGTGTTTAGTGATTTCCAGCGTTAAGAGGCCTTTTTATTACCACATTCCTGCGATTCGGTTCATGGAGTATGGAGCTAGAACAGTCTCATAATTCGCAAATGCACACACCGTTTGCAAGAAAAGCAGAGCAGTGATCTCCTCTCCATCCTGTGTTGCTGTATTGTTTATTTATCTTTATTCCACCAACTCGAAATATTAATCACTTTTCTAAGCGAACAGCGCTAACGCAGTTCAAACAGCAGGTGTACCCGCCCCTTTAATCTGATTGGTTTATGAGTAAATCGTCCCCCACGTGGGGTGCGCTCTTATGATTGGGTGAAACAAAGGAAGATATCTGATTGGTTGTGCAAATACGTGTTTAAAAAAAACGTATTTGTGGATCGAGTCACGTCAGGGGAGTCTCAAAAGTCACAGACAAAAAAAACTTTTGTAAATCAGGTTATATTTGTGTGTGCATCAAAAATACATTTGTATATCTTGTCCTACGCACGTGTGAATTGTTCTGTGCATTTGTGAAACTTGTTCTGTGCATTTGTGAAACGGTGTGTGCATTTGCGAATCGGTGTGTGCATTTGCGAATTTTGTCCTGTGCATTTGCGAATTTTGTCCTGTGCATTTGCGGATCGTTGAGTGCATTTGTGCATTTTGTCCTGTGCATTTGTGAAACGGTGTGTGCATTTGCGAATCGGTGTGTGCATTTGCGAATTTTGTCCTGTGCATTTGCGAATTTTGTCCTGTGCATTTGCGAATTTTGTCCTGTGCATTTGCGGATCGTTGAGTGCATTTGTGCATTTTGTCCTGTGCATTTGCGAATCGGTGTGTGCATTTGCGAATCGGTGTGTGCATTTGCGAATCGGTGTGTGCATTTGCGAATCGGTGTGTGCATTTGCGAATCGGTGTGTGCATTTGCAAATCGGTGTGTGCATTTGCAAATCGGTGTGTGCATTTGCAAATCGGTGTGTGCATTTGCGAATCGGTGTGTGCATTTGCGAATCGGTGTGTGCATTTGCAAATCGGTGTGTGCATTTGCAAATCGGTGTGTGCATTTGCAAATCGGTGTGTGCATTTGCGAATCGGTGTGTGCATTTGCGAATCGGTGTGTGCATTTGCGAATCGGTGTGTGCATTTGCAAATTGGTGTGTGCATTTGCGAATCGGTGTGTGCATTTGTGAATTTTGTCATGTGCATTTGTGAAACGGTGTGTGCATTTGCGAATCGGTGTGTGCATTTGCGAATTTTGTCCTGTGCATTTGCGAATCGATGTGTGCATTTGCGGATCGGTGTGTGCATTTGTGCATTTTGTCCTGTGCATTTGCGAATCGGTGTGTGCATTTGCGAATCGGTGTGTGCATTTGTGAAACGGTGTGTGCATTTGCAAATTATGAGATGTTCTAGCTCCATAATGGAGAGCCATGCCATCGTAGTGCTACTTCAGTTCTGTTTTCTATTTAATTTAAGTACCGGTATTTGCTTTTTAATTTCTTCATAACAGGAGCTATTCATGAATGTTTCACCGTAAGAAAAACACTTGAGTTCATGTACCTGATGAAAGGAATGGCCATGAAAAACCTATTGGGTGCAAGTCCGAGCTTAGACTTGGGGGTCATGTCGTTCCTGTGGCAGGGCAGCTTCTCGATAGAAAACCACTCGATATTCTACAAGAAAATAGTGTAACAGTTTTATCAGACGCAGGTATCGACTGCACACATTTAGACATGAAAGGTGTGAAAGAAAGATCAGTCCTACCCGGATCTCTTTCCTGGTTTTGGGAAAGAACTTGGTGTCCTTGGACACTCCGGGGATGATGTAGAGCCGCACCACCTGGTCCGTGATCTTCTGCTCGATGTACATGTCCTTGCAGATGCGGTTTTTAATGTCGAAGCCCGTCTCCTCCATCACCTGTGGCAAAACCAGCACATTTCATCATGAACCTGCACTGCAAAAACTCTAAATCTTAACAACAATATTTGTCTTATTTCTAGTTAAAATGTCATTTTTAGTCAAAAAAAATCTTATTACACTTAACCCTTATACTGTCTTCGGGTCAAAATGACCTAATTCTCCTTCCTTCTTCCCTTCCTTCCTTCTCCCTTCCTTCCTTCCTTCCTTCTTTTCTCCCTTCCTTCCTTCCTTCTTTTCTCCCTTCTCTCCCATCCTCCCTTCCTTCCTTCCTTCCTTGTTTTCTCCCTCCCTTCCTTCTCCCTTCCTTCTCCCTTCCTTCTCCCTTCCTTCCTCCCTTCCTTCCTTCCTTCCTCCCTTCCTTCCTCCCTTCCTTCCTTCCTTCCTTGTTTTCTCCCTCCCTTCCTTCTCCCTTCCTTCCTCCCTTCCTTCCTTCCTTCCTCCCTCCCTTCCTCCCTTCGTCCCTTCTTTCCTTCCTTCCTTGACCCAAAGACAGCACAAGGGTTAAAACAAGACTCATAACTGGAAAAAACAACAATTTTCACCTGTTTCAAGTAAATTTTCACTTGAAATAAGTAGAAAAATCTGCCAGTGGAACAAGATTTATCTTCTTATTACAAGCAAAAAAATCTTATTCCACTGGCAGATTTTTCTACTTATTTCAAGTGAAAATTTACTTGAAACAGGTGAAAATTGGTAATGACTCTTGTTTTAAGTTTAATTTTACTAGTTTTTAAGAGGTTTTTTTTACTGAAAAATGAGACATTTTAACTAGAAATAAGACAAATATTCCTGAGTTTTTGCAGTGAGTCACTAGTGACGTGCGGCTCTCGCCACGAGAGCGAGGAAGCGTGGGACTCACTTCACGGACGGCACAGTCGTGCGGCGCCTCGTCCTCGTTCACCTTCCCTTTCGGGAAGCCCCAGCCGGATTTTGCGAGGTAGCCTTGAACAAGCAGCACCTGGGAAGAGAGGATGGATGCTATCTTTGAATGTCTTAAAGACAAAGGATATGTGTATTTCAGACCTCTCCTGTAAGTAAAGTGATTGAGGGTGAAGAAGTTGAAATTGTTGAGTCCTATACATATTTAGGTACTATTATTGACAACAAACTGTCATTTGGAAAAAATTCAGACTCAATATATAAGAAAAGCCAGAGGCGCCTTTTTTGTCTTCGAAAACTCTCTAAATTCCAGGTCAATTCTTCCCTGATGAGTGTGTTTTATCGTTCTTTCATCTAATCTGTTATCACTTACCTTCTCTAAGGTTTCATCCAGAATGATGGCACCATAGGTGGGCACTCCCATCTTGTACTCCTTCCACTGCTCCAGAACCTTCTGCACTTCTTCTCCATGAGGCAGTAGAAACGGACAATGCTGGAAGAGTTTTCAGCTGTCAAGGAAAAACCCAGACTACAACTGAAACCTGAATTAACACGAGAACAGCAGTGCAGTCGGCACCGATATCGGCACACAGTGGTGAACGTAGGACATGAACGTAGGACATGAACGTCTACTACGCCAACGAGCTCACGTCAAACAATCAGCCACGAGTTAGGATATCAGCTTTGGCAAAGTCTCTTATTCCACAATGGGGGGCTCCTGGAGTGTTCTGCAGGCAGAAGTCCAGGTAGAACCAGTGGGCCAGCTCAATCTGGAAACACACTCGGATGGCGTTGTCCCGCTCCTCGCTGGGGATGTGCAGGATGAACCGGCTAAACAAATGCACGGAGATGAGATCAGAAACAGATTACAGGCATTCTGCTGCTTTATCTATTCTCTCTGGTCACGCTGCAGAAAGAAAAACACTGGCCTTCACTGCAAAAACTCAAAATCTTACCAGGAATATTTGTCTTATTTCTAGTTAAAATGTCTCATTTTTTGTCAAAATTCTCATTACACTTAAAACAAGAATCATTACCATAAAAATAACTTATTTGACAATTTTCACCTATTTCAAGTAAATTTTCACTTGAAATAAGTATAAAAATCTGCCAGTGGGACAAGATTTATCTTCTCATTACAAGCAAAAAAATCTTAGTACGTACACATGCAGCGATTCAAGCTGGTTGCAGATCTGATCAGATAATGACATGCAGAAGATTGGATCAACTTGTCTGAGTACACATGCTGTTCTGAGATCAGACTGAATCAGATTGAATAAGCCACTGTAACCAGAGCATGACTGACTCCGTGACGCTAGGTGGCGCTGTACCCGAGGTAACCATGGTAACCATTTCAACAAAGAGCCACTTCCGGTTGACCTCCGCTTAACAACAACAAGGAATGGAAAAAGTGCATTCTCACTGCTTTCCTATTAATAATCTGTCTAAAACAGCCTTTCTCAACCTTTTTTCAGTCATGACACCTTTCAAAGGTGAATAAAATCTCACGACACCCCAGAGTAAAATATAATTAAAAACCGCGCTGCATCGCTCTGACTGTAAATGCGAATCTTACACCGTGTCCACACTGCATGCGACGCGAGCGAGCGTCAGCGTCAAAAACAGTTCCATTGCTTTATGTTTTATTTGCACTGTCTATACTGGTTGCGAGCGACGCGGCGCGCCGTTTTGAGCTGGACTTTTGTCGCACGCCCTGCTTCTATTTTCTTCTTGTCGGTCGCGTTGAAAGCCGGTTGAAAGTTGGAAAAAAAAGGTGAAAGCGCTGTAGGAAACAGTCATTTCAATACAAGAACCTCAATAAAGTGGCAGCTGCTGGAGGGAGATCGCCAGGCTGGAAGGTTCTGATAAAATAATAAGATATAGCCTAACAAGAATCTTATCTTAATCTTATTTGGGCTTAATTTGTGCCGGATCCAACAAGATCTGGTACCTATTTGATCATTTCTCGTGTCCTCTGCTTTTCCCCACATCCCAGTAATGATGTGACATGTTTGCTGCATTTAACACCACGAACACGCCGCTCACTCCAGCTGTTCGCTGTTTCATTGCGTCACCTCACGCCGTTATTTTGTTGTTTTTTTCCCCACTTTGGTCGGACGGTAGACCTGCTTATATTTTCTTCCTGCCGCCTGCGTTAAAAGCGCTGTAGGAAACAGTCATGGATGAGGAACGGCTGATCCAGTTAGTTGAAATGAGAAGTTATCTCTATGATTCCTCCTCATTTCACTACAAAAACCTCAATAAAGTGGCAGCTGCTGGAGGGAGATCACCAGAGAGCTGGCAAAGGGAGCGCACGGGCGGTTGGTGGGGAGAATAAAAGGAGAGTCTCGGGCGGGTGAATAAAGGCAGATTTATGGTTCCGCGTAAAATCGACGGCGTAGGGTACGCGGCGACGCGCACCGTTCGGTGAGTGCGCCGCGTACCCTACGCCATAAGGTCTGCGTTGGTTAACGCAGAACCATAAATCAGCCTTAAGGCTGCAGGCGGCGTGTGAGCAACGGATGACTAAGAGGGAGAATAGTTTCTCCAGGAGTGGAAGCAACGCCGGGCCAGTTATGCCACAGTTTGCAGATGGATTGTTGATCCGTGGGCTAACGTGTTTGCTGGGACTATTTTGCGAGCTTTTGCAAAAGCGTGCATTTCCGAGGCGCCGCACGGCACGGAACGAGACTCTGACAGCGAGGAGTTCGGACTGGCACAGCTGATTTAGCGGAGCTCTTTAATGCAGAAACAGAGGATGAGACTTAATGGGTTTGATTAATGTAAAAACTGAAATAAAGTAGCCTACAATCAAACAAAGTTTTGCTCCCGCTGTATTTTTAAATGGCACGCTTGTGTGCGTTTGTGTGTGTGTTCTTGTGTGTGTGCCTTTTCGGTCGGTGCGCCGTGTGTGTTTCAAATACAGAAATGACACAAGACTGAGGCCTTTCCACACGGCGCCCGTATGGTCGCGAAAATACAGTATTTATATATGAAATGTCAGAATAGGAAATATTTTGACGACACCCCTGAAGCAGTCACACGACACCCCAGGGAGCTACTACTGAGCAGCGTCGCGTCTTTCACTTCCAGGTGAATCCCCTCCCCCGGGGGAAAACCCCACCCGGGGGAAAATCTCGAGCATGCGCAGACTGTAATATCTATGTCCCCGTTCACATGGCATTAACAAGGCGGTTGCGACTGGCTTGGGACTGGCTTATCTAGGTGCTCCAAGCGGGTTGATGAATCCAGTCTGATCAGATTACTTGACTGACTTAAGGTGTTCACATGCAGTTTAAAAGTCAGTACGATGTGTGCAAATGATCTCCAACCAGGTTGAATCGCTGCATGTGCACGTACTGACTGTAACTAGAAATAAGACAAATATTCTTGTTAAGATTTTGAGTTTTTGCAGTGTTTCTACTTCCACTGAAATTGCGTGAGTAAGCAGCAGCCAGGAGCTGCAAACCAAATACACTTGATTGTGTAAAAGTAAAAAAAGTTCAGGTGATTTGCTGCTTTGGAAGCATTCAAGTGTGTGTTAACATAATACCAAGGTGGAAAGACATCAACAATGATCCTAGAAAAACAAATGACGCACTCTGTCAGTCTGGGAAGAGTTATAAAGACATTTTTCATGCTATTCAGAGCCCATCAACCACCGTCACATTTACTTATTTATTTTAGTCAAGGTTTTCCATAGGTTTTCTCACTCTCATCTGCGTTTTGGACTGATTTTGAGAATTTTATACACAGTAAAACTAACTTTTCTATAACAATTATGGCTAAAGATGTTATCACTCAGTTTGAATCTGACAATAATAAACCATTAAGTTACATAGTAAATCTTATGATTGCAATTAGTAAATTTCATATACACAAAGCAATACACAATTCTCAAAATCACTCCCAAATTTCAATGATTTCCTTGGAGATTTTTATTTATATATAGACTAAACTTATGTCAAACCAAAAGAGCGAACACACATTGTCATATTATAGAGACCTTTTTTCTGTCTTGCTTGATTAAGCTAAATTAATTTTATAGATATTTTTATTTTATTCATTTATACATATACAGGACTGTCTCAGAAAATTAGAATATTGTGATTTTCTGTAATGCAATTACAAAAACAAAAATGTCATACATTCTGGATTCATTACAAATCAACTGAAATATTGCAAGCCTTTTATTATTTTAATATTGCTGATCATGGCTTACAGCTTAAGAAAACTCAAATATCCTATCTCAAAAAATTAGAATATTCTGGGAATCTTAATCTTAAACTGTAAACCATAATCAGCAATATTAAAATAATAAAAAGGCTTGCAATATTTCAGTTGATTTGTAATGAATCCAGAATGTATCACATTTGTTTTTTTTTAATTGCATTACAGAAAATAAAGAACTTTATCACAATATTGTAATTTTCTGAGACAGTCCTGTATATATAATTTTATATTGTATACTGTATTGCACAAGTTTTTGTGTATTGCATAAGTTGTTTGTGTATAAATGCTTGGCTGAATGTTTGCATGTTCTAAATCTCTAAAATGCTCAATTAAAAAACACTGAAAGTGTTGTGCAGCTGCAGCTGCAGCAGTTTTACCTGCACAGGTCGTCCAGGACGCTGGTGGGAATCTCCACTCTCTCCACTCTCTTGTTCTCCGTGTTGGATGGAAACATCTCCCACGTTGGTGCAGAAAACCCCCACAAAGACGCAGGTTACTGACTGATTGTGTCCCCGGTGGATCCCCGATGTTTCACACGACCACCACAAACGCAGCTGAGAGCCACAAGCCAAAGTCTGCTCCCCTTTCCTCCATCACTTTCAGCTACAAAACGGAAAAAATTAAGATTAATCGCGACGCGGAAGTGAAGCGTTGCTCATGAGTGAGTTGCGCATGCGCAGTGGCCACCCGCCTACGTCACTGAAAGTGAAGTGTTTTTTTTTTGTTTTTTTTACAAACAACAAGGAATCAAACTTTATCAAAATGCTAAAAAATAAAAATAAATAAAATAAAATAAATAAAATACCAAAATAAGGGACAGGTGCATTGGAGAGAAAACAGAAGGAAAAGAAAATAAATAAAATGAAAAGGAAAATAATGAAAGAGGCTAGGGCTTATCCAATAAATTATATTCAACAATTATGTTCAAAAGTTGTATTGCATTTCTTTAATGTCATGAGTTTAAGGGCTTTGGAAAAGTGAAGAAATTCGTTATGGAAAACACAAAATTGTTGCGCATGCGCAGTGGCCACCCGCATACGTCACTGAAAGTAAAGTTCCTGCCGTTCTGGTTTCTGTTAAGATGTCTGTTGTTTAATACCCTTGTATCACCTACTACACAACAACTACCAACGGAAACGCCTTGTGTTCTGTTTAATCTCCAGTTTGTTTTACTCCTGTGAAGCACAGCATTATTCTTTTATGTTATTTTCATTGGTTGTTAGTCTGACGCTGCCATGCAGTAACCAACGGTCGCCAGTAGATGGCAGCATTAGACCGTTGTTTGGACCTTTTTTTTTTCTCTTTATTGAAAAAGGCCTGTACTGAGTGGACACATTAATGAAATAGGAAATAGAAAAATAAGGAACAAAAAAAAACAACTTAAATTAAATAAAATAAATACATTTTCTAAACATCATAAATGTTATGACAAAATAATGACAAATAAAATAAATAAATAAATTTAGCTTAAAAGAAAACGAGGATAAAAGAAATTTTGCAGGTATAATTTCCTTCTGGTAGGGTTATACATAATTTCAATCAGAACCTATTAATTTATAACACTTGGGGCCCGATTTACTAAGATCCTAAATAAAGAGTACTAAATTGCGTGTGCCCTGAAAAAGTTTGCGCGTGCTGTTGTTGTGTGTTTTGCGGGTGATCAACTAAGATTGCGTGCGCAATTGATAACAGGTGCAAACCTCAGTATTTAAATGAGGTGTTGCGCGTCTTACGGTCTTATGGTCTTGCGGTGCAAACTTTGCGCCATGGAGAGTGGATGGAAAGCAGGATATAGTTGCAAGCGCAAAATGAAATTTGACGAGTTGGAGTTAGAGATATTAGTGGAAGAGGCAAATTGTTGTGCCGTATTCAGCACCCCTGCCGTGAAAAGCACCCCCTCGTATATATTCAATGATAAGTAGACCAAGAAAAAAAACAACACACTGACACTTCAATATATTTATATATACACACTCACACAAACACATACTTAGGAGTTTATATTATTGTAATGTCCCTCATTGACTGACACAGAGGCGTTAGCCAAGTTAACGTCGGTTTATTGTGGGTTTTACACAGGTTACTGTCGGCCGTAACCTACATCAAAAACAAACCTAAACTGAGCCAGCACAACAGCAACACAGCGACCGTTTTCACCCCTTAATTACCAGAACAGTCAAACTTCCCCCAGCCCCGAGGCGTTCACTGACGCTCTGGGAAAAACAACACTCAACTAAACTCAACAGAACAGACAGCAACATTAACAGTTCGTTACATTACCCCCCCTTCTCAAAGTCCCTCGTCCCCGAGGGGACAAACAAAGTCTCTCAAATGTCCAGGCGGTCTGCGGTTTCTACGGGGCCGCCCCCGACCTGGAGAAGGGAAAACGGAAGACAGGTTAGTGTTTGAGGCAAACACAGGGTCAAGGGGCAACAGTCCATTCTGGGGCAGGGTGGACGGGGTACTCAAGTCTGTAGGGGGCCCCTGGGATGGGGTCAGCACAACGGTAGGGGCTTCACCTACTCCAGGACCCGGCTCTGACAAGGCGGCCGTCCCCCGGTAGGGTGCCAGCCTATCCCGATGTAGAGCAACTTTTCTTCCCCTAGGTGGCAGCTGGACTCTGTAGACGACTTCACCCATTCTCTCTAGGACTCTGCAAGGTCCCAACCAGTCACTGTCCAACTTTGGGCACCTGCCTTTTTTTCTTTGCGGGTTGAACACCCAGACCAACTCCCCGGCTGCGAAATGCCGGCCCTTGCTCTGCAGGTCATAGTTCCTTTTTTGTTTCACCCCTGCGCTCCGCAGCTGGGCCCTGGCAAAGTCATGGGCGGACTCCAAGCGGTCCTGAAGTTTCCTGGCATAATCGGGTCCCGGGGGATCAGCAGGGGAGTCGGGTGGCTTGCCCACCATCATCTCAGCCGGAGTCCGGATCTCCCTGCCTAGCATGAGGAGGGCAGGGGAGCAGGAAGTGGAGTCTTGTACCGCAGACCGGTATGCCATGAGCACAAGGGGGACATGGTTATCCCAGTCCTGTTGATGCTTAGCTGTCACTATTGCCAACTGCTGTGCTAGTGTGCGGTTAAATCTCTCCACTAGTCCATCACTCTGAGGGTGGAGGGGCGTGGTGCGAGTCTTGTGGGAGCCAAGTTTTTCGCACATGGCCGCAAACACACGGGACTCAAAGTTCCTGCCTTGATCCGTGTGAATTACTTCAGCCGCTCCAAACCGGCTGAACATCCCCTCCACCAGGGAATCCGCTATGGTCACCGCCTCCTGGTTCGGCAAACAGTACGCCTCAGGCCACTTAGTGAAATAGTCCATGGCAGTCAGGATGTAGCGGTTCCCTCTCTCTGTGCGGGGAAATGGCCCAAGAATGTCAATCCCCACCCTCTCCATGGGACCCCCCACTGGAAACTGCTGGAGTTGAGCATGAGATCTGTCCGTGGGGCCCTTCTTGGCTGTGCAGCTGTCGCATTGGCGGCAATAATCTTCCACGTCCCGTCTATGTTGGCCCCAGTAAAACCCCTGACGGAGGCGGCGGAGTGTCTTACCGACCCCGAAGTGGCCGGATCCTGGACCTCCGTGCACCGCCTGGAGCACCACCCCCCGTAGGGACTTTGGCACCACCACCTGCCACCGTGTCTCTCCTGTAGCTGGTTCCTTCCACCCCCTTTGGAGTACCCCTCCATGCAGCCGCAGGGCTTCAAACATCGACCAGAGTCCCTTAGTGGCACGAGAGCACATGCCGACCTCTTGCCATGAGGGTCTGTGTTGTGTTTCCACCCATGTAAGCACTGGTCTGATGTCGCTGTCCTCCTCCTGCTTGTGTCCCCACTCAGCTGTTTCTACAGTTATCAGTCCCCGCTCAGACGACAGCCCCTCTGGCCCCCCCGCTGCGCATATGACCTCGGTTTGTAGCCGCCCGTCCTCCCGGGTCTCCCTTTTCTCGCAGTAGTGGCAGCCATCGACGATGCAGGGCCGGCGAGAAAGCGCGTCCGCGTTTCCATGCTGTGTGCCTGGTCTGTGGACCACGGTGAAGTCATACGCCTGCAGTTCTTCAATCCAGCGTGCTAGCTGGCCCTCCGGCTCTTTAAAGGTCATGAGCCACTGCAAGGCCGAGTGGTCAGTCCTGACTGTGAAATGGAGGCCCCCGAGGTAATATTTGAAGTGACGGATGGCGCTGACCACGGCGAGCAGCTCCCGCCTGGTGACACAGTATCGACGTTCAGCACTGTTGAATTTCCTGCTGTGATATGCCACCACTCTCTCTCCTTCAGGTGTCCCCTGTGACAACACAGCCCCCGAGCCGACACCGCTGGCATCCGTGTCAAGGATGAAAGGTAAGGCAGGGTCAGGTGGGGCAAGAACCGGGGCTTCCACCAGGGCCCTCTGCAGTGAGGTGAATGCTACATGGCACTCCTCTGACCAGACGAAGACCTCCCCCTTCTGTAGTAGCCGGAACAGAGGCGCAGCAATGCAGGAGAACCCCTTCACAAATCTCCTGTAATAGGAGGACAGTCCCAGGAAGCTCTTTAGATCCCGCACGGAGTTGGGGGTGGGCCAGTCCTTCACAGCTTGCACCTTGTCCGCCATGGTGCTGACCCCACCGCCCCCAAGTCCGTGGCCCAGGAATGAGATCTCCCGTCTCATAAACTGGCACTTCTGGGGATGCAGTTTCAATCCCGCTGCCGCCACCCTCTCCAACACCCGCCTGAGGGCCCCGAGGGCTGACTCGAACGATTCCCCATGAACAAGAATGTCGTCCAGATACACAACGCACTCCTGGCGGGGAATACCAGCAAGCACCTTGTCCATGAGTCTCTCAAATGTGGTGGGAGCATTGCAGAGGCCAAACGGAAGGACCCTGAAATGCCACAAACCCCCGTTGGTGATGAAGGCTGTCTTAGGTCTGGCAGCTGGGGCAAGGGGGACCTGCCAGTATCCGCTACGGAGGTCGAGTGCAGAGAACCAGGAAGACCCTGCTACCGTGTCCAGGGCCTCGTCGATACGTGGGAGGGGGTAGGGGTCCTTTCTGGTCACTTTGTTGAGGGGTCTAAAATCCACACAGAACCTCCAGTTACCCTGTGTCTTCTTGGGGACCATGACGACAGGGGAAGCCCAAGGGCTGGTGGAAGGCTCAATGAGTCCAGCCCGTTGCATGTCCTGCAGGGCCTTGTCTGCCGCTGCCTGCCGGGCCAGGGGGAGGCGCAGAGGTCTCATCCTAATGGGCGGCGCATCTCCCGTTTCAATGCTGTGTTGGATGAGATCTGTTCGTCCCACATCATCCTCTGACAGCGAAAAGCAGTCTCTGCACTCCAGTAGGAGCTGCCACAACAGTTCCTGTTCACTGAGAGTCAGTCCGTCACGATTTTTCTGCCAGACCTCCCTCACCGCCAGAACTCTGTCCCCCCTGTCAGGCAGTGTCGCGGCTGTGGGGGGTGGTCCATCAGGTGGGGTGGAGAGTGGTGTGGGTGGTTCATTACCGTTCATGCAGCTGGTGACTGTGAGCATGGTATGTGGGTGTGGCTCTGTGTCGGGCAGGTTGAGGGGTGGTGTAGGCGGTCCGTCAGGTGGGGTGGGGCAGGCAGCCATGTGGGTTGTTGTCTCAGCCGGTAGTGCTGCAATGGTGTGGGCCGCCGAGCAGCCCGGCTTTGTCGGCCGCCGAGACATCTGGACAACGTGTCCATCCGGAAATGTGAGTGTTCCCCTCTTGGGGTCAATGACACAGTCCAATGACTTAAGGATGTCCAGCCCCAGTATGCAGTCTTCCAGATCTGCAACCCACACTGGGCAGTGAACCTTCTTTTTTCCTAACCCCAGAGTCACCACTGCCTCACCCACCATGGGCGCCCGCTCCCCAGTAACAGTCTGTAGTTTCACTACGGTAGGAAAAACTGTCGTCCCCTGCCCCACCACATCTGGTCTTACCAGTGTTGCTGAAGACCCCGTGTCCACCAGTGCAGAACAGAATGTCCCCTCAACAGTCATTATGGCATACCAGCAATCCCCTACCCAGGTCCGCCCCAGCATCACAAGTCGCTCCAGCTGACCAGCCGTGTCAACCGCCGGCCACAACACTCCTCCTGGATTGAGGGGCGCTGCATTCCCGTCTATGTCGGGTCGGGACACCGTCCCAGGGGTCCGCATCGTCCCGTTTATGCGGTCCCCGTGTCGTTTCCCTGCTTCGCGGACACCTGGGGGCACTCCCGGATCAAGTGGCCAGGCTGCCCACAACCCCAGCAGGTCCTCAGCCGCGGTCTAGACTGCCGTCCTCCTTGCAGTGAGGCTGCCCGGACTAGCTGTGTCAGTTCCTCCGCCCAGGCAGGTGTTGTCGTGTCCAGTGCAGCCCCACTTGTAGCCCTCACCTTTGGTGAATTGTCTATGATGGTCCCCAGGGGCCCAGCACACAGCATCTCTCTCTCTGAGGCCAGCTCCAAAGCCTCCAGGAGAGACCTGGGGTGAGCCAGCAGCGTCTGGACACGCAGGTCGGCCGGCAGCAGTGCTTGGAGGAAGTGGTCTCGGGCTAATTCACTCTGTATGGCTGGGGGCATATGGGCGTAGGTGCGGTGAACCAGCCCCTCAATGTCGTTGGCGAGATCCCTCAGCGGCTCTCCGGGTCGTCGTTGTCGGCTGCACAGTTCAGAGCGGAGCAGGCTAGCCGTTGTGCATAGTCCAAAGCGCCTTTTTAACGCTCCTACTAATGCATCATAATCACTCCTATCATCAGGGCTTAATAGCAGCAGGCTTGACAGTGCATCACCGGTCAGACACATCGCTAGCTGGAGGGCTTTTACTTCAGTGGACCACTTGCCGGCCCGAGCTAGCAGTTCGAACTGAGCATGGAAAGCCTCCCAATCAGCCTTGCCATCATACCTGGGGGTCTTCATGGAGGGCAGCACCAGCTCACCACGTGGCTCCCTATTCAAAGTCTCTGCTGCCGCCGTACCCCTATGCATGTCAAGTCCACCTTCAGGGCGGCTAGCCCGGCCAAAGCCCGCCTCAGCAGCCATTGTAGCAGTCATTCTCCTCACCCGCTCTCTGTCCTCGGGCACTCCCCAAGCCCCAGCAGTGGTGTACTGATCCAGCTCGTCAGCACACTCCTCCTTCTTAATTTTTGGACGGACCGTCGGCAGCATCCTCTCACTGTTGTTGTCCGTTGCGGCTAAATTAGCTGTTGTGCAGACACTGAGGCGACGTCTTTTGCTTACTTTTCTTCTGACACCAGTGTAATGTCCCTCATTGACTGACACAGAGGCGTTAGCCAAGTTAACGTTGGTTTATTGTGGGTTTTACACAGGTTACTGTCGGCCGTAACCTACATCAAAAACAAACCTAAACTGAGCCAGCACAACAGCAACACAGCGACCGTTTTCACCCCTTAATTACCAGAACAGTCAAACTTCCCCCAGCCCCGAGGCGTTCACTGACGCTCTGGGAAAAACAACACTCAACTAAACTCAACAGAACAGACAGCAACATTAACAGTTCGTTACATTATATATATACAAATATTATGGAAGACAACACAGTAAGCAGGCTATTAATGACATCAATAACCATTTACCCGATTTTTTTTTTTTACCCGAATCCATGAGCGCATTTAAACATGAATCATTAACACAAAACTGGACGCTAAACAGAACATGGACAACAGAACATGAACAGAACACGGAATGAGAATATCATTTTTGTCAGACGAGGGGGTGCTTTTCACGGCAGGGGTGCTGAATACGGCACAACACCGGGGTATGACAACTGCAGAACAGGCGCACAATGAGAAACACTTTTTTCTCCATGAAAACACGTGATTTATTTATTATCACAAATAAAAAAATGAATGTGCCTCCTGTGGCAACCTTTTGCTGAATAATACTCGATTTAACATTCAAATAAAATATTTCTCCTTTTGCATGTGGAGATTAGCACCTTCCTTTCGAACATATTAAATACAGACGCAATCACAATCCCCGCAAAAACTTTCAGGCTTGGTAAATCTCATTGCGCGTGGTAAATGGACCAATTTGCATCTTCCCCTCCCAGTATTTAGCGATTTCTGGCGGGTACGCCCCATATTGATTATTCATCAGGGCAAAAGTACTAAATGAATTGCGTGTGCAATTTTGCTCATTTGAGAGGCGCAGTCCTCTTTGCACGCTGTTAGTAGATCAGCTGGCACTTTGGTTTGCAGGTGCTGTCAAGTTTGCACACGTTTTTACACACGCAAACCTTTAGTAAATCAGGCCCTTAATGTAATTCAGTTTCTGCAACATCATTCATCCATCCATCCATCCATCCATCCATCCATCCATCCATCCATCCATCCATCCATCCATCCATCCATCCATCCATCCATCCATCCATCCATCATCCATCCATCCATCCATCCATCCATCCATCCATCCATCCATCCATCCATCCATCCATCCATCCATCCATCCATCCATCATCCATCCATCCATCATCCATCCATCCATCATCCATCCATCCATCCATCCATCCATCCATCCATCCATCCATCCATCCATCATCCATCCATCATCCATCCATCCATCATCCATCCATCCATCCATCCATCCATCCATCCATCATCCATCCATCCATCCATCCATCCATCACAAAGCAGAAAAGTAGAGTTAGTCTTCAATTCAAGAATTTGTCATACATACAGTAGGCTGTTGTCTTTGGGTATGGGCCAAGCAAAATTAAATTTTCCCCAGGGAACTTATAAAGTGCTTCTCAGTTATTAAATGTTATCATATCTTTAATCAGACTTTGATTATTATGTCACTTAGTGACAGCGTAAACTTTCAGTTTGAGCAACTCGAAAACATCTTAAATGGGAAAGAGCTGTTGTGCGATCGACTGGACTCATAGGCTGCGTCCGAAATTCCATACTTCTACCCTAATGAGTAGCAAAAAGTATGTGTGTGAGAATATGTGAGATTCTTTAGTGCGTCCGAAACATTAGAACGTACTCAATAGTATGTACTATCCATACTCATTCTGGAGAAATGTATTAGTGTGGATTGATGGACACTAGCTAAGCAGAAACCTCCCACAATGCAGTGCAGCGGTGTTTGGTTGCTAGGTGATACGCAGATACGTATATGTCATAAGTATAATATGAAGTATAATAATATTATTATATAATATTAATATTATAATATTTGTATATAATATTATATAATGTCATCTTGTTTCGTCCAGGATAAACGGGAAAGAGCGGAGCGGAGCTGCTACTGCTGCTGTGACACGTCACTTCCGTAGTACGTCTGAATTATTGCATACTACTGATATTTACTAAAATCCGTGCCGAACTGAAGTATACTTTTGAGTATATAGTGTTTAGTATGGCATTTTGGACGCACCGATAGATTTAGCAAGAAATCAGAGTTATCGTTTTACAGACTGCTGAAAAATAAGCTTAAGAGAGACAAATGGATCACTGCAATTCACAGAAACAACTGGATTCCAGGCACCAAACGTGGATTTGCGGTTCCCATTTTGTATCAGGTAATGTTGGATTTTTGGGCTAACGTTAAACGGTCAAATCACAAAGTTCCGTGTCCTCATCACTTTAATTTCACCAACAAATCCTGCCTTGAAGTCGGACCAAGCGTCAAGACTTTTGTAAGCCTTCAAGCTTTGCTTCGTGTATTTACCCGGCGTAGAAATTAAGTACATATAAATATCAGGAAACTGGATTGGTGGCCAAATATTAATGTCCATGGACCACTGGTTCTTGGTAACTGTACCAAATATTAATGTCCATGGACCACTGGTTCTTGGTAACTGTACCAAATATTAATGTCCATGGACCACTGGTTCTTGGTAACTGTACCAAATATTAATGTCCATGGACCACTGGTTCTTGGTAACTGTACCAAATATTAATGTCCATGAACCACTGGTTCTTGGTAACTGTACCAAATATTAATGTCCATGAACCACTGGTTCTTGGTAACTGTACCAAATATTAATGTCCATGGACCACTGGTTCTTGGGGTAACTGTACGGGTCACTGTCAAGTCCAACTGCCTTTAATTTAAGCCCATAATCAGCTGTTATTCCGTCTTTTCCACTAGTTGCAGCTGTTTTTGCTGATGTTTTGCCACTCAGTGTGAGTAAGGGGGCTGGTCCAGTGGGGAAGTGACGTCAATGCAGACTCTCTATATGTGAACAGCAGATCCGAGCTGCTCCTCATCCTTAGAGAGGTCAGGTAACTGCAGCCTCTGAGATGCTCCTGACTGCAAGTAAACGTGGTCACCACTTGGTGGCAGCACCTGCTCGGGGTGCGAGCCGATGACATGGAGACAAGCAGCTCAGGTTTATATCATTAAACAGAAAAAGGAAACCATCCTCAAAACTCAGTTTATTATAGGAGAAGGTTGCTGCTTGTACACGGAAGTGATAATACAACTTCTATAAAGTGGTATCCGAACACAGATGGTGGTTGTGCTTCTCTGGTCTTTGTGTCTGGTGTGATGGCACACCCCATAATTTAGTTTTTCTTTTTGTTTTTATATTTAGAAACAACAGATTTCTGAAATGTTGGTTGTTAGTCCGGTACTCATGTGACATAACAGGTTTATAAACCACTTTTCCAGTCCAGAAACCTTTTACGGGGTTTTAACACCAGGCTGCTTTTTCTGGCTGCCTCACAGATTAATGACATTTATACAGGAAGAACTGGTCTACAGGAACCAACAGGAACCTGCAGGAACCAGCATTAAAATTACATAAAAGATGCTCAAAGGACAGCGGAAGTCTTCTAATCCACGTTTTGATTTGGTTGAACGGTGAAAAGTTGTCACTTTTGACTCGGTTGGAGGTCCAGTCTGAGTTCTGAGCATCTTTGAGTTGATTTAGAAAGAGTATATGAGAACACCTTTTTGGGGATAATAATAGACCCTAAATTCAGTTGGAAACCACAGGTAAGCCAGGTAAGATTAAAAATTTCCAGAAGTATCGGAGTATTGAACAAAGTCAGACATTTTTTCAACTTTAGATCTATGAATGCTCTATACTGCACGCTTATTCTACCTTACTTGACTTACTGTGCTGAAATCTGGGGTAATGCCTGTAAGACCACACTACAGACAGTTTGCACAACACAAAAAAGAGCAATACGAATGGTGAATAATGTTGGTTTTTATGATCACACCAATTTATTATTCATCAAGTCAAAAGCACTCAAATTCATGGACCTGGTAGATCAGAAAACAGCTTTGCTCATGTTTAAAGCCAGAAAAAATCTACTTCCTCCCAACATACAAACCATGTTTAGAGAGAGAGGGGTTAATTCAACTGGAAACAACCGATCTGGAATACAGTTGTGAAAAGTAGGTGAATTTCTGTCTGTGGCATGAGGTTATGGAATGCATTACCGGACGAATTAGAATATAGCAAAAATGTGTTGAATTTTTAAAAAAAGGTATAAAGACATGATGATGGATAAGTACAGACTTGTTCCCGGGTAATGGAATTATGTCATAATGAAAGGAAACAAAAGGATGGGTACATTGAGTATTATTTTGATAAACACTTAAGTATTCCTTTTTTTTAACATATGTGTGTACAGATACATGCCTGTATGGAAGTGTAAGCATGTGTAGTGTACATATGTATGTGGATATGTAATGTGCTTGTATATATGTATGTACATGTATGAATATGTGTGTAGGTACGTCATAAGTAGATAGGTGTATATGTGCATATGCTTTTTGTTGTTGTTAGTTATTATTAATTTGCATTTATTTCATACAAAGAAAATGTATCAAACATGTCAGACAAAAGACAGTTTGAAATGTAAGAAGGGGGGGGACATTCAAAAGCCGAGGCCTCAGCCCTGACCCTTTTGTAGTGACCTAAGTGTTCATGCTTGGTGGTGACCAATACATTTTTTTCATTCATTCATTCATTCATTCATTCATTCATTCATTCATTCATTCATTCATTCATTCATTCATTCATTTGTCAGGTTACGTCTGGACCGAGTCAGATGGGCTAAACCCAAACACATGTTGAGGCTTTTTCAGTTTTTCAGTTTTGCAGCTCTTCACCGGCTCCCCATCCGATATAGGATCCATGTCTGTTTTTAAATCTCATCTTAAAACTCATTTGTACTCACTAGCTTTTAACTCACCATGATGGTTTTATTTTAGGATAAATCGGGGAACACTGGTCTCAGTGTTTAATGACACGATGCAATACCACCAGCAGCCACTGGGGGGAGTATTGAGTCTGTTAAACTAGACGTTCAGTAACAAACATCTTAAAGTTTTGAAAGTAAAGTTGGTTGCTAATTTCTTGCGTGAGTAAAATTAAAGAACAGAATCTTCGTCTACATTGATTTTTGTTCGGTGGTCTGTTCACGCTGCTGTTTTTGTTTCCTCGAATGAACAATTAGTAGAAATAAAATCCTTGAGATCGGTGCCTCACCACCGCCCCCTGGTGGAGGAGTTGGTGAACAACCCGCCCTTTTTTCCTTCAACATTTATGTTTTGTGTTTCATTTAATATCAGAAGACGGGTGAGGAGGAATGGAGTTCAAGGCCAGAAGCAGAAGCACAAAGTTATAGAAAACTATTAAAAATAAAAACTGGTTATTTCAACTCCGACCACAAAAGATGCAAATAAATAGTGACGACTTTTAGTTCTTACATTTAACAACTCACACTTTTCAAAGTTTCCCCCAAGGCGACAGAGAACTGTGAAGGAGCGTCTGTGCCGTCCAGATGTTCCACCTCTGGAGGAGAGTCTTCACCTGTCACCTGGTGACGTCATCAGCAGCTGTTGCCACGGCAACGGACACATTCATGGAGATCTCTGGAGATTTCATCCTCTCATTCTGTCATCCTTTCATCCTCTCATCCTCTATTCCTTTTTTCCTCTCATCCTTTTATCCTCATCTTTTCATCCTCTCAACTTATCATCCTTTCATCCTCATCTTTTTATTCTCATCTTTTCATCCTCTCATCCTTTCATCTTCATCCTCTCATCCTTTCATCCTCATCTGTTCACCTTCTCATCCTTTCATCCTCATCTGTTCACCTTCTCATCCTTTCATCCTCATCTGTTCACCTTCTCATCCTCTCATCTTTTCATCCTTTCATCCTCTCATCTTTTCATCCTCTCATCCTTTCATCCTCATCTGTTCACCTTTTCATCCTCTAATCTTTTCATCCTCTCATCTTTTCACCCTCTCATCTTTTCACCCTCTCATCCTTTCATCCTTTCGTCCTCATCCTTTTATCCTCATCTTTTTATCCTCTCATCCTTTCATCCTTTCATCCTCTCATCTTTTAATCCTCTCATCTTTTCATTCTCTCATCTTTTCATCCTTTCATCCTCTCATCGTTTCATCCTCTCATCTTTTCACCCTCTCATCTTTTCATCCTTTCATCCTCATCCTTTCATCCTCATCCTTTTATCCTCATCCTTTTATCCTCATCCTTTCATCCTTTCATCCTCTCATCTTTTCATCCTCTCATCTTTTCACCTTCTCATCTTTTCATCCTTTCACCCTCTCATCCTCCCTGTCTGCTACAACAATGTGTCACGTAATACTGATTGTGTTTGTTTATTATTTCATCTTTCATAAATAGTTAGTTGAGCAACAATATAATTTTAGGATTCATTATTATTATATCATTATATATCATTATTATTAGGGCCTGAGCACTTACAGTGCGAAGGCCCTATTGTATCTGTAGGAATTTTTCTTTATTCTTCTGACGAAAGGAGGGCCTTTTTTCCCCCTAAACGTGCCCAAAAAGTCACCAAATTTTGCACACAAGCCAGGCCTGGGGAAAAATGTGATATTTAATGGTTTGCATTAATGGGCGTGGCAAAATGGCTCATAAGCGCCCCCTAGAAAACTTTGTGCCTCAAGCCCCACAATACGGTTTGACGTACATTCACGAAAATCGGTACACACCTGTATCATGTCGCAAATTAAAGAAAAGTCTCTTGGCGCCATGGCCGAAACCGAACAGGAAGTCGGCCATTTTTAATGAATCGTGTCATTTTGCCGAAATGTATGCCATTCCTTCGGCAGTTAATACGGCCCGAACCGTAACGTGCACCCAGGTGTGTTATACATCAAAATGTGTGTCTCCATCCTGCGACATTACTTTTCTCAGTCAAAAGCGTTACCGTAGCGACGCTAGACGCCTAAAAGTGCACCCACCCTTCATCTGATTGGTTCAGACAGAAAAAACTTTGCGCCTCAAGCCCCATAATACGGTTTGACGTACATGAACGAAAATCGGTACACACCTGTATCAGGTCGCAACTTAAAGAAAAGTCTCTTGGCGCCATGGCGGAAACCGAACTGGAAGTCGGGCATTTTGAACATTCTGAATTAATCGTGTAATTTTGGAGCAATTTATGCCATTCCTTCGACAGTTAATACGGCCCGAACCGTAACGTGAACCCAGATGTGTTATACATCAAAATGTGCGTCTCGATCCTGCGACTACACGCATTACTTTTCTCTTTCAAAAGTGTTACCGTGGCGACGCTAGACGCCAAAGAGCGAGCGCACCCTTCATCTGATAGGTCCATATTTGATAGTTCCTACTTTCTGCTTTTCTTTACTTTATGGTTTGACACATAGGCGCCGAATTATGTTTTTGCTGGTGGGTGCTGAATGTCATGTAGTGTAGTGTAGCAATTCAGCAACGTAGATTTAACAGCGGTAACGGACATGAACGCCGCACGCACACACACACAGACACACACAAATAATAATCAAATTCTAAACAAATTCGGGTGTTCATCTGAGGAAAAAGGAGGCTATTTTTCTATAGTTCATAACCAAGATCATTCTTTCTTCCATCTTGATCGTTTCTAATCTACAACAGTAGAATTGAATTTTTTTTAATTTCACCGTGCGCCCTGTGACGGCATCTGGGCGGTGTCCAATAGGAGAGAAGGTGGAGGGAGAAAAAAAAGTTGCAGCTTGTAGATCAGAGACGATCAACATGGAAGAAAGAATGATCTTGGCTGTGAGTCTGTGTGAGGAGTGTGGGATGAGACTGCAGGACTATCGGGACATCAATAAAAAGGGACAAAAGTGGAGAGAAATCTCCCAGAATTTGGACACACCTGGTGTGTTTAAAAGTGGTAGAAATGTGATATACTTTTGCTCTTTTAACAATAAAATGTTAATTTAAAATAAAATATAGCATTTCCATGCCTCATCTGGGGATCAATTGAATCATTGATCAATATATGGTTATGAAAAGACCACGTGTCAATACTTTTGCAAACTGAAGCACTACAGGTCCGCTAAAGTGACTGACATGAGCTAAAAAAAACAACATAGTTCAGAAAGGTTTTTTAATAAAATATGATTCAGCCTGACCTGGCCATCATGGAGCTCCCGAACGAGCCTTTATTCCCCCAAATCCTGTCTTCATGAGGATTTCATGGACCCATCCCCTCCTTGCTGCTGCTGCTCGTCTCCTCCTCCTCAGAAGAAGAACTAACGCCAGGGCTTTTCTTTGAATCAGGGACACATGCATTTTGCAAACCGAGCTGTAGCTACTGTACGTCCAAATGAGTGGGAAAACGGCGCCAGACCGGAAAAACTTTTTTTCAGTCGCCAAGCAACTTGCAACAAATGTGTACACAGGTGTATGCGCGCAGGCTCTGCGTCACTCAGACCCTGCGCTCTTGCGCAGCGGCAGCACATACACTTGAATGGGAAAGCCGGCGGCGGCTGTGCGCCCTTTATTTGAAAACCGCTTTAGCCAATCAGTGATTGTTGACATGGGGGCTCCCCTACTCGGCTCTCCCCGTGGGTGCTCGGCCATCTCCGTGGGTGCTCGGGCCCCGAAGCACCCACGGTTCCGGCGCCTATGGTTTGACATAAAGAGTCGTGGGTGGTGTCATCGGACTCGGTTTTGACCCCTTTCAATTTAATTGGTGCAAATTAGCCCCGTCCCTTCTTCTGATTGGTCGCTATGTGATACTTCCGATTTACTGCAATAACTTTTCAATGGTTTGACATAAAGACTCGTGGGTGGTGTCATCGGACTCGGTTTTGAGTCCTTGACCATAATTGCTGCAAATTAGCCCCGCCCCTTCTTCTGATTGGTCGATATCTGATAGTTTCTATTTTCTGCCATAACTTTTGAATGGTTTGACATAAAGAGTTGTGGTTGGTGTCATCCTCTAAATGTCCAGGCCTGAAGAATCTACATCAAGCTTCCACTGCAGGCTGAACGTGTACAAGGGTGGAGGAACCGTTCATTCACTTCTGTCTCATCTGTGTTGGTTAAGTGTGTGTGTGTGTGTGTGTGTGTGTGTGTGTGTGTGTGTGTGTGTGTGTGTGTGTGTGTGTGTGTGTGTGTGTGTGTGTGTGTGTGAGTGTGTTGGTTAAGTGTGTGTGTTTCACTGTTCCTCCTCCCCGCCACTGCGCATGCGCCGTCCTCCAGACCGGAGCAGCGTGGAAAGCGCAGCGGAACCGCCGACCCGCCCGGACCGGACCCGGTTAGAACCAGCGGACCCAGCAGAACCTCCAGAACCTCCGGGACATGAGCCCGTCCTGCCCGTGCACATCGCGGTGACGTGAGCGCTCCCCCCTGCAGCGGACCAGAACCGGACCCTCACCTGCACCAGGACCAGGACAGTACCGGACCGGACCAGGACCAGGACCGGACCGACCATGGCGGAGCGCAGCGGCCGCCTCAGCTTCCCCGGTACCGGCGGGCTCAACAGGCCGGTGCCGATGAACCTGTTCGCGACGTGGGAGGTGGACGGTTCTTCCCCGAACTGCGTCCCCAGGTGAGTGGCCCGGGGCCGGACCGGCACCGGCACCCGCCCGGCTGCAGGTTCATTCTAACGGGATTATTGATTATTGATCAGCTGATTCAGTCATAGAAGGAAAAGTGTCGTTAATGTGGAACATGATGGTTTGCTGCTAGATTAAAGGTGATTTATGGTCCCGCGTTACACCGACGCAGAGCCTACGCCGTAGGCCGTAGGCTCTGCGTCGGTGTAACGCGGGACCATAAATCAGCCTTTAGTCATTCCAGGTCATCAATATCCTCCAGCTGCATCTTCATGCAACTCAAATGTTATTGCACTCTAGCCACTCGAGTGCAATAACCTGTTTTTTCTTATAGTGCAATAATCTTCCCCCCTACCTCACTGGTATACAGGACTGTCTCAGAAAATTAGAATATTGTGATTTTCTGGAATGCAATTACAAAAACAAAAATGTCATACATTCTGGATTAATTAGAAATCAACTGAAATGTTGCCAGCCTTTTATTATTTTAATATTGCTGATCATGGTTTACAGTTTAAGAAAACTCAAATATCCTATCTAAAAAAATTAGAATATTCTGGGAATCTTAATCTTAAACTGTAAACCATAATCAGCAATATTAAAATAATAAAAGGCTTGCAATATTTCAGTTGATTTGTAATGAATCCAGAATGTATGACATTTTTGTTTTTATAATTGCATTACAGAAAATAAA